>NC_057794.1:34378114-34416120 GCF_018294505.1 Triticum aestivum
AATCTTTGCACTTCGAGGCCTAACAAACTAAGTACACAAGAGTTAAGGATATAAGTATGGAGAAGCACACTTCTCTTTCTAAAACTCATCTAGATTCTATCCTAACCTTGCCTTATATAGGGGTGACGAGGTAGGGAGATTAACATACGACTGGCCTCGTGTTAGTAACCGTGCAATGATGGCTGTCATTAATAATACGTCGCAATGAAGCTAAGAGGGTGCTTGGATACTTTTAGTCCCATGACTAAAAGTAGTGGGACTAAAACTTGCTAGCCTCATCCATGCTTGGATCCAAATACTAAAGAGACTAAAATCAAGTTATTGAGCATTTATTATCCTCCAAACCCTTCAATCCAGAACTCGCATGTGTTAAAGGAGAGGAATTAAATGAGGAGAGAGAGAGCTAATACATATTTTAATAGGTTTCCTATGACTAAAAATTTTTAGCCTCAAGACTAGTCCTAGCCTCTCTTTAGTCAGGGGTGCTTGAAACTTTAGCCTCTAAAAGAGACTATTTTTAGTCAGACTAAAAATAGTCCCTTGGATCCAAGCACCCTCTAACTTGATGGCACCGTTTGTAACGCCTGCTTTAATGATGCACGAACGGTCAAGCCGGGCGCGAAGGATCAGATGGATGAGGTTAGCCATATGGGCTTCATGATGCCGGGCGAGCTCCCTGGAACGGGTTTGGGCCATCCCAGACCTACTGGGCTAAATCCCTTCTATGGGACTATCCCGAGGGATCCCACCATCATCATGTAAAATCAAAGACCACACCAAGTGATCATCTAAACCGCTTCAGTCGATTCATGGAATCCAAATTAAAGTTTCTGGTTTTGGAAGTTGAGGTGCCCTTTTGTCTGGTTTTAAAAATGGGGCATTAAACGTGAACAACGTGACAAGTTAAAGGATGCAAAACATATTTACCTCTAAATTCTTTGTTTAATACAAATTTGTACGAAGACCCACACCAGGATTTGAATCCTCGTGAGTGGAGTGGTGCCCACACGACTCCACCCGCACCAAGAGGTGGTTTATCTTATCTCTAAATACTCAGAAGGTGGCTGTTTATTAAGCCCATTGGTCCAAATAAGCGTCTTAAAGGAACCATGTCGTTACATGAATAGTTTTTTCTTGAGTAATTTAGTACTTGCATTTGAGCATTTTTACTCCACAACTCTATTGACATTTGTGCTTTCGTCATTGCACTGTCAACTGGCAATATAACATAAAGATGCTCATCAAGAGGGTCAAATCAGTCGTTAATGTTCTGTCAACGTAGGAGATCGCGTGCTTTAAATCATGAACACCTTTTTTCTTATTGGCTGCTGGTACAAAGGGCAAGCAGCTTTTACACCAATTATTTCCTAGTGGACGAAAGAGTCTTTGGCGCCCATCCCAAACAAAAGGCTTGTGGTGATCTACTTCTTTCCGAAATAGGAATGCTGGAAAATATAGTTTTTAGGAAAAGGTGGCGTTGCATAGATATGTCCTTTTGAAACACTTAGTTTTATGTATACATCCTATCAAAAAGATATAGTTTTATGTATATAGACTGTAAGATTGAAGCGTTCCTACTCCCTCGTAAGGGAGCCACGTTGGGTGTTATTGATCGAGACAGGAAGCCCCTGCCGTGGCTTACAAGTTTCCATCTATCACTAGGATACGATGGTTTACAGAGGAGAGGAAATCGAACCAGATACGGGAGAGAGAGATAGGACAGAGGTTGAGATTACATGAGTTTAAACTAGATTCTATCTCTAACTCTAACACCCTCCCTTAATCTCAACTATCCTACATTAAGATTCCTCTTGAATTCCTCAAATGGTTTGCTTGGTAAAGCTTTAGTGAAGCCATCTGCTATCTGATCTTTGGAGGGAATAAACCTTATGTCCAGCTTCTTCTCTGCAACTCTTTCTCGCACAAAATGAAAATCAATTTCAATGTGCTTGGTTCTACCATGAAAAACTGGATTTGCAGAAAGATAGGTGGCTCCCAAATTATCACACCATAAACATGACACACGATGTTTCTTGATTCCCAGGTCATTAAGCAATGACTCCAACCAAATGATCTCAGCAGTGGCATTGGCCAGTGATTTATATTCAGCCTCAGTACTTGACCTTGACACTGTAGCTTATTTTCTGGCACTCCAAGAAATAAGATTAGAACCAAAGAACACTGCAAATCCTCCAGTTCACCTTCTGTCATCGTTACTGTAAGTGCATCTAGTGCCACCCCTAGTTGGTTTTGGAGCATTGACGACAAACCTAGTTGAGGGACTAATGTGTTTGTGAGAATTGCAGGAAAACACAGGTAGAAGTCCCTCATTGATTCGGTTTTACTACCAGAGATGACCCCTAAAAATGTATGAAGACATTGAAGACAAAGGTGGTTTATGAAGATATTCACATTGAAGACTATGACAAAAGAAGACACGTTATGAAGCCTATGGAGCTCGAAGACTTAGATCTTTCGTAGTTCTTTTCTTTTGTGTTGTGTCATAGGAACCACCGTACTGTTAAGTGGGGTCCAGGAGAACCAGTCAGAATGACTGAAGTGATGCCTAAATCAAAAACCTATGTCTTCGAACGAAGACAATGAGAGTGAATCTTGTCCAGAGCCGGACAAGTCAGCTTTGCTTATAGCCCAAGCAAAGTTGCCATGAGAGTTAGAAATATGACCGTTGAGACACGTGTCAGTTCCTTAGTGACCCAGGGTCATTTCGGGCAAATCAGGTCGGGTTGCCAAGTGGCTATAAATAGCCCACCCCCACAACCATAAATGGTTGGCTGCTCAGATTTTAGTGCACGCTTTTGTCGTTTGAGAGCAACCCACCTCGAAGCCTTTGAGAGAAAATTCCTAGTGAGGAGAAAACCCCTAACCACCCAGAGCCAGAGCAAATTGGACATCACTTGAGTTTTCTTGTCTGTGTGATCTGAAGACTTATTACACTTGAGAACTGTGAATCCTCCAGACGGTTAGGCGTCGCGTTCAGAGCATCCAAGAGACATTGTGGATTGCCAGTGAACAAAGTTTGTGAAGGTTTGGGAGTCTACCTTGAAGACTTACCAGAGTGATTGGGCGAGGACTAAGTGACCTTAGGTCAAGGAGAATACGGTGAGGACTTGGTGTCCTGGACTGTGTGTTCAGGACTGGGTGTCCGGGACTGTGTGTCCTAAGGTTTAAATACCTAGCCGCTCCAACCAGACGTACAGTTGTCACAACAACTGGAACTGGTCCAACATATCATTGTCTTCAACGAGTCACTGGTTTCATCTTCACTTCCTTTTCTTACTGTTACACATTGTGAAGCCATTGCATGCTTGCTTTATCTCTTGTCTTCACAACGTGTATGTTTGAACTGTTTGGCTTCATAACTTCTTCCTACCTGATCCTTATTACACTGCAGTTGTTTGTCATTGTACTTTCACTCTATTGAATACATGACCATGGCTGGCCTAGTGTAATCTAACTTCCGCTACATAGTAAAAGGCATAATCTTCGCTGTTTGTCTTCATAACTCTCACATTTTGAAGACTTTCATAAAAATCGCCTATTCACCCCCCCTCTAGTCGATATAACGCACTTTCAATTGGTATCAGAGCAAGGTGCTCCCTTGTTCTATGTGATTCGGTTTAACCACCTGGAGTTTTAGCTATGTCGACTGCAGGGATAATCAAGGTCTCCGCTGCGTGCCCCGTCTTCGATGGAACTGAATATCCCTACTGGAAGAATAAGATGCACATGCATCTTGAAGCCATTGACGTTGACCTATGGTATGTCGTCGAGAACGGCGTTCCCAAGGCTGGAGAAGGTGTCACTGCTGCTGATGTCAAGAAGTTCACTCAACTGGACTCTACCGCCAAAAATATCATCTGTGGCCATCTGACAAAAGGACAGTATGGCCGTGTGAGTGCCTTAAAGACATCCAAGCTGGTCTGGGACTGGCTCTCCAAGGTCAATGAAGGCATCTCAACCCAGAGAGATCAAAGAATCAGTGTCCTTCGCAACCTCTTCAACCGCTTCAAGCGAAATGACAATGAGAATGTCCAGCACACATTTGATCGGCTCACTGACATCACAAATGAGCTTCAAGCCCTCGGCGCCACTGAGATCACCAAACATGAAATCATCAAGACGCTGCTGAGATCACTTGATAGTTCATTTGACATCCTAGCCCTGATGATTCAAGAACATCCTGATTTCAAGACACTCGATCCATCTGACATACTTGAGAGGCTCAACACACATGAGTTTCAGCTTTCCGAAAAAAGAGATATCTACGGTCCAAACTATGGGCGAACTCGTGCCTTGAAGGCAAAAGCTGTTTCCTCATCTGAAGAAGAATCTGACAGCAGTTCTGATGATCCTGAAGACATTGGAAGGGAACTTGCAATGCTAGTGAAGAAGTTCCAAACATTCACCAAGAAGAAAGGCTTCAGAAGATCTTCACGATCAAGCTCAAGGAATGATGAAGCTTCTGCTCATGACTACAAGAAGAAAACATGTCACAAGTGCAAGAAAACTGGACACTTCATCTCTGAGTGTCCACAGTGGGACAATGAGAACAGAAGGAAGAAGAAGAGCAAGGAATATGATTCTGACGACAAAAAGAAGAAGAAATACTCAAAGTCTTCTACCAAGTCTTCCTCAAAGTCTTCATCACACAAGAAGAGCTCATCTGGCAAGGCACGTGCGTTTGTTGGCAAGGAAATGGATACAGAGGAGGAGTCCGCTTCTGAGGAGGCAGAGGTGGAGTCTGAGGAGGAGTCTGATTCTGGCATTGCGAGTCTGGCTACAACATACGTCGCCAAGTCCATCTTCAACACTGAAGACAATGACTTCATCACCGACACCAATGCAAGTGACAAGAACGACTCCACTCCTACCTACTGCTTCATGGCACGCGGTGCCAAGGTAAACACACGCACTACTCGCTATCAAACATCTAGTGACGATGACTCTGACTGTGATTCAAAACCCAGCTACAAAACACTTGCTAAAATTGCAACTGAACAACAGAAGGCTATGGAACATATTCAAAAACTATTAGACAGAAGCGATGATCTGTTGGGTGCTGAAATGACTCGATCTGAATCCTTAATTGAAGACATAAAAAATCTTCACGTTAAGTATCAGGAACTTGAAGATCGTCTTGATACTCTCTCAACAACTCATGAGAAGCTTTCCTATGATTATCTTCAAAGAAAGCAAGAACTTGAGAAATTGAGAACGGCTCATGAAGATCTTCAAAAGGAAAACGAGTCACTTCGCGCCGAACAGATCAGTTCCGCTCAGGAAAGATTTGAACCGCCATGTCTTAAATGCGTTGAGCGTGATAATGCTACTTCTGTTGCTGAATGTTCCACTGCTACTGCTGTTCCAATATCTTCAACTGTTGATGTGGTAACTAACCCCTCAGCTGAGGATACCACTGCTATTGCTGATGAGAATGCTAGGTTGAAGACATTGCTTGAAACAGGGATGTACAAAAGTCTTAAAGGACATCAGACATTATGTGATGTCCTCAAGACGCAGATTCTGAACCGAAACCCTAGGAAAGAGGGTGTTGGGTTCATGAGGAAAATAAATGCAGATGGCTCTTACTGGAAACCTGAGCAGTACCCCAAAACCACATGGGTTGCTGCAAAGGAACTTTTAGCAGACCCATCCAATTTATCTGGCTTCACTTGTGCTAACCCCATTATCATTGATGAATCCTTTGATGCAAACTATAAACTGTTTAAGAATCAGAACGGTGAAGTGTTTGCCAGGTACATTGGTACTAACTGCAGGAATGAACTGCCTATGAAGAAGATTTGGGTTCCGAAAAAATGTCTGAAAAATCTTCCTGTGAATGTCTTCATGACACCTCACTTGAAGAAGACAAACCTCAGACCAAAGGCTTCATATGGTCCAAAGGCTTCATACAAACAGAGGACTCACCTGAGTCACACTAATGCAAATGTTTTGCAGGGAAACCATACTCAGGCATATGAATATGAGAGCAGTTCTTCGAATCGTCATGTTCATATGACCAAAAATTATTCTGCCTATTCCTATGAGTACTATTGTCCACCTGCTAGACTATTTGCTAAGGCTTCAAAGCCAAAATTCTCAGATGCTGCACTTAGACTTATTGCTTCTAAGCCACCCTTGAAGATGTGGGTGGTTAAGAAAGCTTAACTCTCTCTTGCAGGGAAAGGTCTCCAGCAGAAAAACAAAATCTTCTGATGCTATTGCTGGGGACCTTAAAAATCTTGTAGGGCGCAAGATAAAATGCCCGAATGGCATCATTATGTACTTCGTTCCTGAATCGCATGCTACTCTCCCTATTAGTCCTAATCTGGATCTAAGTTTTCATAACCCACTGGTTCGTCAAATGTTTATGCTTCACAATTCTCTTCGTGAAGCCTATCCCCCTAACTGCACTGTAGGGTACAACACCAGCGACTTCAAAGTCTTCAGAATGGATTATTGACAGTGGGTGTACAAATCACATGACTGGCAAAAGAAGCCTTCTTATGGACTCAACATTACGTCCATCCGACAAGAGCCACATCACATTTGCTGACACTGGTAAAAGTAAGGTATTGGGTCTAGGTAGAGTTGCAATCTCAAAGGATCAACCCATGGATAAAGTCATGCTTGTTGAATCCCTTGGCTTCAACTTAATGTCTATCTCAATGCTTTGCGATTTGAATATGATCGTAATATTTGGAAAATATCGTTGCCTGGTACTAATGGAATCTGACAAGTCTCTAGTGTTTGAAGGGTATCGGAAAGGTGATTTGTACGTGGTAGATTTCTCAGCAGGACCACAACTTGCAGTATGTCTTCTTGCAAAAGCTTCAGAATGCTGGCTTTGGCATCGGAGGCTTGGGCATGCTGGCATGAGGAACCTCCACACCCTTGCGAAGAAGAAGCATGTCATAGGCATCGAGGGCGTCAAGTTCAAGAAAGATCACTTATGCGGTGCCTGTGAAGCAGGGAAGATGACAAGGGCAAAACATCCTTCGAAGACAATCATGACTACTACACAACCCTTCGAACTGCTCCACATGGATCTTTTCGGTCCCACTCACTACTCAACTTTTACTACTTCTGCTTGCCTCTATGGCTTCGTGATTGTTGATGATTACTCTAGATATACTTGGGTGCACATAATCCTTTACAAGACTGAAGTGCAGGATGTCTTCAGACGCTTCGCGAATCGAGCTATGAACAATTTTGGTGCCAAGATAAAGCACATCAGAAGTGACAATGGCACTGAATTCAAGAACACTGGCCTTGATACATATCTTGATACCTTGGGCATCACACATGAATTCTCAGCACCGTACACGCCACAGCAGAATGGCATCGTCAAACGCAAGAACAGAACACTCATTGAGATGGCTAGAACGATGCTAGATGAATACAAGACTCCAAGAAAATTCTGGACTGAAGCCATTAACACTGCATGCCATACAATCAATCGTGTTTATCTTCACAAGCTTCTGAACAAGACATCTTATGAACTCCTAACTGGCAAGAAGCCAAATGTCAGTTACTTCAGAGTATTTGGCTCAAGGTGCTGGATCAAGGACCCACATCACACTTCAAAATTTGCACCTAAAGCACATGAGGGCTTTATACTTGGATATGGAAAGGACTCGCACTCCTACATAGTCTTCAATCTCTTTCATTACAAAGTGGTTGAAACAGTGGATGTGCGGTTCGATGAGACAAATGGTTCACAAAGAGAGCAACTGCCAAATGTGCTAGATGAAGTTCCAGCTAGTGAATCAATCAAGCTTATGGGAACTGGAGAGATTATACCTTCTGAGGCTCATCCTGAAGAAGAACTTATCATCTCAGCACCTGATCGACATGAAGACAATGCTCAGCCTGAAGACTTTCCTCCCAACAACAACACAGATCAGCAAGAGCAAAGTCTTCGCCCTGTACATCCTCGTGTTGCAAATGAAGTGCAGATTGACAGAATAATTGACAGCATCAATGCACCTGGTCCACTCATTCGTTCAAGGGCAACTCAGCTAGCAAATTTCTGTGGACACTTCGCATTCGTATCAATATCAGAACCCAAGAAAGTTGAAGAAGCCTTCATGGAACCTGAATGGATTCAAGCTATGCAATAAGAGCTTCAGCAATTTGAGCTGAATAATGTATGGGAACTGGTTAAGCATCCTGATCCATGGGAGCACAACATAATAGGGACCAAATGGATATACCGCAACAAGCAAGATGAGAATGGTCAAGTTGTCAGAAACAAAGCTCGTCTCGTTGCTCAAGGATATACTCAAGTGGAGGGCATTGACTTCGATGAAACATTTGCTCCTGTGGCAAGGCTTGAAGCTATACGCATACTGCTGGCCTATGCAAATCATCATAACATACTTCTATATCAAATGGATGTGAAAAGTGCCTTTCTCAATGGCAAGATTGAAGAAGAAGTGTATGTTGCACAGCCACCTGGCTTTGAAAATCCAAAACATCCTGACATGGTATACAAGATCAACAAGGCACTGTATGGCCTCAAACAAGCCCCTAGGGCCTGGTATGACACACTCAAATACTTCCTGAAGAGCAAAGGCTTCATACCTGGTTCCCTGGATCCCACTCTTTTCACGAAGACATATGATGGTGAACTGTTTGTGTGCCAAATATATGTGGATGACATTATCTTTGGCTGCACCAATCAGAAGTACAGTGAAGAGTTTGGATATATGATGCAAGAGCAATATCAGATGTCCATGATGGGGGAACTGAAGTTCTTCCTTGGTCTTCAAATACGACAACAACGCAATGGCATCTTCATATCTCAAGAGAAGTATCTCAAAGATTGCCTGAAGAAGTTCGGAATGCAAGACTGCAAAGGCTTCACAACACCAATGCCAGCCAAACATCATCTAGGTCCTGACGACAATGGTAAAGAGTTCGATCAAAAGGTATACCGCTCCATGATTAGGTCTTTGCTTTATTTATGTGCATCTAGGCCAGATATTATGCTTAGTGTTTGCATGTGTACTCGATTTCAAGCGGCACCAAAGGAGTCGCATCACTTAGCTGTGAAGCGAATTCTTCGATATTTGGCTCACACCCCAACTCTAGGATTATGGTATCCAAAGGGCTCAGAGTTTGATTTGGTTGGATTTTCGGATGCTGATTATGCTGGTGACAAGGTTGATCGCAAGTCTACATCAGGCACATGTCACTTTCTGGGACGATCACTTGTATGTTGGTCTTCAAAGAAGCAGAACTGTGTATCTCTCTCCACTGCTGAATCTGAATACATTGCTGCTGGATCTTGCTGTGCTCAGCTTCTGTGGATGAAGCAAACACTCAAGGACTATGGCATTCATCTGAAGCAAGTGCCACTTTACTGCGACAACGAAAGCACCATCAAGATTGCCAACAACCCAGTTCAGCACTCGAAGACAAAGCACATTGAAATTCGTCATCACTTTCTCAGAGATCATGTTGTGAAGGAAGACATTAATATCATACACGTCAACACTGAAGAGCAATTGGCAGATATCTTCACCAAGCCCTTGGATGAGAAGAGATTTTGCAAGTTACGGTGTGAGCTAAATATCTTGGAATCCTCAAATGTCCTGTGATCAGGCACACATCCTAACACTTATGCATATTGATGACTTAGATGTGCAACACACAAAGTAAAGTATATCTTCATTCAATGAAGACATACATTCTAAGTGTGAATACATTAATGTGGAATTTGACCTCGGAGCGCCACGATAATTGTGCGCCGTGTCTGGGTCTAATACTTCCTATACGGTGGGTAACGCCACCACCAAACGTTCTATTTTGAAGTGTTTCACTCATGGCGTTACCTTGCAGTATCTTCACATTTGGTTGTCGTCACTTTTGGTTTGGCTTCGAACATGTCTTCATGATTATCTTCACTACGTTGCTTGTATAGATATATATAAATGCTAGTGTTCTGTCCTCTACATCATTCACTTATAGCTATGTCTTCTTAGTTGAATCTTTTGAACTAAGTGAATGTGATCGGACCCTAATCTCTCTATGCTTTCTATCTCAAATTCTATCTCTCCAAGTCATATGCATTCTATTGAAACTGTCGAATGTCTTCACTGTATCCTTGTCAGCTGAAGATATAGAGACAACCATAAAGTCCGTTTTTAATGCTCATTCCTCCACATAAAATCCGGAGAAGCAGGAACGACCGCCCGACAATTTAGGCGTGCGTGGGACGTGGAACAAACCCCAAACTTCCGCTAACTGGCCACGCGTTCCTCAAATGCGAACCAACAGGGGCACCTGTGTAATAGCACAGTGCCGCCCCTGAGCCTATAAATTCACACTTACCGCAGTCATTATCTCCTTCTTCCACCCTCGCAAGAACCCTAGCGCCACCGCTAGCACTCGACGACGCCGGAGATGAAGCGCTTCACTCCCGCAACCTCTCCAATGCCGTCCTCGCGCCGACCGCAGACATCGTCCTCTCCGTCGTCGCCGTAGGTGTTTTCCGTCGCCAAGTTAGGGCACGGAGGACTGAACTTCTCGGCATCAACTCCCCTCCGTCTAGCAGTTCCAGTGTGGTAAATAAAACTTCTTTTTACAGCCTCTTTTGATCTCATGGTTCTGTCACTTTCTACCATAAGAAGTTTTTTCTTCACTCTAGTTAGATCTCTCGCTGCATCTCATAACATGCTTAGTATATTCACTTGTGCTTCATAAAGTAGTTAGATTCCTCACTTGTACTGATCTGTGGGTTCATACAAATCTGGAACCAACTTCTTATCTATGAGTGAATGTCTTCGCACGATGAGGTCAATGTCTTCTAAACTGATTAATCTTCAAAACCTTCTGAGAATGCATATGACCTCTTCCCCTTCCCTCGCACCTTAATGCTGTCACAGGTACATGTCCGTGGGAGAATCCTTCGGTTCTCATAGTCTGCATTCATTTACAGAATTCCTACAGCATCACATAAACTCTCCTGAAGCCAGTTCCTGTTGGTCCAGAAAAAGAAAGCCTTTGAAGCCTTTGAAAGTTTTGAAGCCTTTCAAGTTAAAGTTTATGGCTTCAGAAGCAGCAGCAAGGAAGGGGGGCAGACAGAGACGTGAGGGAACTTCCAAGGATCTGCCTGAAGACTTGGCAGAAATGTACAAAACAGATCCAAAAGAGAGCTATGGGCAGCGCAAGACACGAATCCAATGGATTCGACGCTATTGGGCAGAACAGTGGTTCAAATACCGCTTCTTCACCGAGGAGTATGCTGAGAAAAGTGCCATCAGGAGACCATGGGGGGACATCCACTTCAAGAATCTCTTGCCCAGGACCAGAGATGAAGCCATTGCTCAAGGCTTCTACCCATGCATGGTCCGAGGATGCGCATCCGTCGTCACTCCTCTGGTGTCGTGACGAAAATCTCTTCCAGCGCAACTTTCAGTTTGCCCAACAGTCAGCGAAGCTAAACAAGAAGAAATTTGGGTTAGACTTCAACCCTGGTCCCTCCGCACCAAGGGCAGATGGCACACGCGACGCGGAATCCAATGTCATCGGTCCGTTTGCCAATCTTGAGGGCCTGATCACTCACATCTTAGTCCAAAGGACTACCATAAATGACCCTCCAGCTGATTCTGAGTATGATGAAGCTCCTGCTGTGCCGAAGCCAAAGCAGACGAAGAAACCAAAAGCTTCAAAACCGGCCCCTGCCTCAAAAATCTCAAGGGCGAAGCCATTGAAAACTGCACCTCCTGAAGTCAGTGTGCAGTCTGCAGACGTATCCCGCGTCTCCAAGCCCCGGAAGGAAAAGGAGCCCTAGCAACAAACAGGCAAAGAGCTCACTGCTGCTGCCATTTTGCGCAGCGAAGCCATTGATCTATCAAGCGATGAAGATCTGGGAGATGACGCTCTCGAGCAGCTTATCAAAAGCAAAGAAGAAGCTGAAATCTTCAACAATTTACCTCTCTTTGATGTCGCCATCATCCACAACTTCATCAATGAATGGTTTGCCTCTCCAGACATCAGCTTCGAAGATCTGCAGCTGCCTGTCGGTCTCAATGTCGCCTTCCAAGGCGCAATTGCTTTAGAACTTGCCATTGCTCAGCGCATAGTTGAGCTGAAGCAGAAAATTGATCATGAAAAGGCTCAGTTCAAGAAGCACATGGCCAGGCTCAGCGTGCAGGAAGTGAAGAGCTTCAAAACCTTGTTGCATGAGCTCAAGGAAAATTTCCTGAAGAAGCATGCTGAAGCTCAGGGCTCGCGTGAGCGGATGAAGTCTCTGGCAGAACGATGTGTGCAGGCCTACAATGAGGCCGAGAAGCGCAAGGCACTTGGGCGTCCTGGCATCGACCCCAAGATGGCCGCAAAGAAGAAGAAGCAGCCTGCTATGACTGAAGCTATTCCGATTGTCTTCCCAACCGCCACGACTGGCTCGAAGCCAAAGAGCCGGTCAACCGCTTTAGAGCTTAAGAAGACACGGAATGCAGAGGCTGAAGCCAGGAAAAGGAAAAGCTCTGAAGCCTCTCCTACTGCCCCCAGCAAAAAGAAACGCAAGATCAAGAAATCTCGGGCTGCTCCCACAGAGCCCTTGATAGTTGAACCTCTCTCTGTCCTTCACCCCAATACAGAAAGAAGACTGACAGTTCATGAGCCTGCTCCCACAGAGGCTCCTGAAGCTGAAGATATTCCAGCAGCCGACCCCATCGCTGCTGAAGACATTGGTCATCAAGACAATGTACAAGATGATGCAGCCCTTCCTCAGCTTGAAACAAGCGAACTCATCAGTATTGGTCGTCCTCTGACGCCAATGGCACAAGATAAGTCATGGGCGGATCGCCCTCAGGAGGAAGAAGACTTTGAGGTCCAGCCCACTCCGACCCCACAAGCGTCGTCTGTGTTCCGTAGGCTTCGCAAAGGTCCACGGCCTCAAGTCCATACTGCAGAAATTCCGGCTGCATCAGCCGAAGACAATGAAGAAGCTCCACCAGAACCCACTTCCCCGCTCCATCAAGATGCAGTTCTCCAGGAGAACGTGCCTGAGGTTGTCCCTCCAACTACACAAGCGGAGGAAGACAATGTTGCGGCTGCCACCACAAACACTGAAGCCAATGTGGAGCCCGCCCCACCAAATGCTTCAGCGGACAGCGAAGCTACCGAGCCAGACACTTCTATTCCTGAGTCTGTTGCAGGTCCTCAATTCGATTATCATATTGAGCACATGCCTCATGTTCAGAAGCCAGTCCCAAGGCTGCCAAGGTTCCCAGGTCCTGCATCAGCACCTGGTTCCTTTGACATCAACAGCTTCAAGGCAGACAATACATTCTTCAATAGCTCCAAGAACCCCTATTCAAGGGAAAGGATTGTATCAGACATGTTCTGGAGCTATTCTCAGCGCAGCTATTATTCATGCATCTTATACAACCAAGGCCGCATCTTTCCGCACAAGCGCCTTGAGGTTGAAGCCATTGCTAGTCTGCCATGTCTTGAGGAAGCTTTGGATTGCTTCAAGCAAGTGGGTCTGCTGCCATTTGTGACTGATGAAGAGCACTGGAATGAAGAGCTTCTGCTTCAGTTCTATGCCACCCTTCATATCAAAGGATACAACAGAGATCCGAAGACTTGGATCCTGGAGTGGATGACCGGCAATGTCCATCATGAGGCCAATGCATTTGATATCATTGAGCTCACCGTCCTGCCCACTCCTGGCGAATTCTTCGAGGAAGGTTGTCAATTACATTCTGAAGCTATTGAAAGCATTTTCCAGAGACTTGAACCAAATATGAGTCAGATGCTCTCAATGATGAAGCCATTGCCTCAGGACGCACCCTATCCAACTGAGTTCTTCGTTGAAGACCTAGAGTACCTGCCCAGGACCATATATCACATCATCCGGCGGACTCTCTGGCCCATTAAGGGACACTCACCACATGCCAAGATCGAGGGTGCAATGAAGACTCTCATATTCTATATACTGCATGGCAAATGCTTCAACGCACAGAGATCTCTTCATACGCCAACTTGCAGCATCAGGCTCAGAATTATTTGGTTTGAAGTTCTATGCTCCTTGGGTGATGAGGCTAATCAAACTGCACTCTGCGATTTCGTATCAGCCCTCTGCCCGAAACCATCGGATCTTCTTGCCAGATGTGGATACCTCTGCTGAAGCAATATACCCTGAGCCTGCCAAGCAACCGATAAGTCTTCAGAATGCAGAACACCAGAGCTTCACGCAGAATGATGAAGGTGTTGAAGCCATATCCAGGGTATATCCGTTGGCTGGCACTACACATGCACCAACATCTACTGAAGCCACAGACAGCACAAATGCTCCAAGACCCAAGAAGCGTGCTCGTGTCCTCACTGACCGAGAGCTTCTTGTGGCCCTTCACCAAAAGCAAGATAGGCATCACGACTGGCTAAAACGTCAGATGAAGAGCCTCTTGGTGGATGTCAATCGTCTTCGAAACCTTGCCACCAAGAATGCCTTCGTTACACACGAAACCTGCCGTCGTACATGGAAAGGGTTCTCAATGATATGTACTGAAGCTGAACTTGAAGAGGATGGCTTTACAGAGCATTTCAAGTTTGACACCACACCTCCTAGAAGGGCTGTGATGCGCAACACACCATCACTAGAAGACTCTGAGTTCTCTTCATCTGCTGCCACAGTTACTGCAAGGATCATTGATGAAGATGACGATGCTACATCACCACCACCTGCTTCAGCACATCCCAGCTCTGCACCGCCAAACAACTCCACCGACCCTGCTGCGCCTGGGAACGCATAGCAAACTCTATGTCTTCAAACCTTTTTGGTCATTACTGACAAAAGGGGGGGAAGCGTATGATGTTTATAGTCTTCAAGCGGGTCAACATGGGCGGGTGCCTTATGTTTTGTCATATTTTGCTTCGTGTTTAAAACTCTTGTGTTTGCTTCATTTGGTTCTTTGAGTTGTAAACACTAAAACTCGATGGTCGTCTGCTACTTGTTTGCCACTATGTTTGCGAACATAAATTCCGCATGTGCGACGATAAATTCCGCACTTATCTCATTCTGCAGACGTCCATTTTCCATTATGCATGTCATTATCTTCATATACTTTCACATGCATAGTGGATTGTCATCATAAGCTGAAGAGAATCTCCACAAGTACAACCTGCCATGTGCATTTGCATTCCAAAAGCAAATTAACTTATATGCACATCTTCAGGGGGAGCCTTTGCAACTTATGAAGACAATTCACTATCCTTTACAAACTTCACACATTATATTCCCCGTTGAAAACTTCAACTAGTTTGTCATCAATCACCAAAAAGGGGGAGATTGTAAGTGCATCTAGTGCCACCCCTAGTTGGTTTTGGAGCATTGATGACAAACCTAGTTGAGGGACTAATGTGTTTGTGAGAATTGCAGGAAAACACAGGTAGAAGTCCCTCATTGATTCGGTTTTACTACCAGAGATGACCCCTAAAAATGTATGAAGACATTGAAGACAAAGGTGGTTTATGAAGATATTCACATTGAAGACTATGACAAAAGAAGACACGTTATGAAGCCTATGGAGCTCGAAGACTTAGATCTTTCGTAGTTCTTTTTCTTTTGTGTTGTGTCATAGGAACCACCGTACTGTTAAGTGGGGTCCAGGAGAACCAGTCAGAATGACTGAAGTGATGCCTAAATCAAAAACCTATGTCTTCGAACGAAGACAATGAGAGCGAATCTTGTCCAGAGCCGGACAAGTCAGCTTTGCTTGTAGCCCAAGCAAAGTTGCCATGAGAGTTAGAAATATGACCGTTGAGACACGTGTCAGTTCCTTAGTGACCCAGGGTCATTTCGGACAAATCAGGTCGGGTTGCTAAGTGGCTATAAATAGCCCACCCCCACAACCATATTTGGTTGGCTGCTCAGATTTCAGTGCATGACTTTTGTCGTTTGAGAGCAACCCACCTCAAAGCCTTTGAGAGAAAACTCCTAGTGAGGAGAAAACCCCTAACCACCCAGAGCCAGAGCAAATTGGGCATCACTTGAGTTTTCTTGTCTGTGTGATCTGAAGACTTATTACACTTGAGGACTGTGAATCCTCCAGACGGTTAGGCGTCGCGTTCAGAGCATCCAAGAGACATTGTGGATTGCCAGTGAACAAAGTTTGTGAAGGTTTGGGAGTCTACCTTGAAGACTTACCAGAGTGATTGGGCGAGGACTAAGTGACCTTAGCTCAAGGAGAATACGGTGAGGACTTGGTGTCCTGGACTGTGTGTTCAGGACTGGGTGTCCGGGACTATGTGTCCTAAGGTTTAAATACCTAGCCGCTCCAACCAGACGTACAGTTGTCACAGCAACTGGAACTGGTCCAACATATCATTGTCTTCAACGAGTCACTGGTTTCATCTTCACTTCCTTTTCTTACTGTTACACATTGTGAAGCCATTGCATGCTTGCTTTATCTCTTGTCTTCACAACGTGTATGTTTGAACTGTTTGGCTTCATAACTTCTTCCTACCTGATCCTTATTACACTGCAGTTGTTTGTCATTGTACTTTCACTCTATTGAATACATGACCATGGCTGGCCTAGTGTAATCTAACTTCCGTTGCATAGTAAAAGGCATAATCTTCGCTGTTTGTCTTCATAATTCTAAGGTTTTGAAGACTTTCATAAAAATTGCCTATTCACCCCCCTCTATTCGATATAACACACTTTCAGTTACATCCTGCCCAGTCAGGATCAGAGAAAGCACTGACAAGAGTGGAATTAGAGTGTCTGAACTGAAGGCCTAAGCTTACAGTATGTTTTATATACCGTATAATTCTTTTAACAGCTGTCCACTGTACTGCAGTAGGTGCATGTAGGTACTGACAAACCTTATTAACAACAAAGCATATATTTGGTCTTGTCAATGTTAAATACTGCAAAGATGGAAGTGCGTTATATCGACTAGAGGGGGGGTGAATAGGCGATTTTTATGTAAGTCTTCAAAACGTGGAAGTTTCCAAGACAAACGATAAAGATAAACCTATTACCATGCAGCGGAAGGTAGACTACACTAGGCAAACCATAGTCATGTATTCAATGAAGTGAAAGAACAATGACTAATAGCAGCAATGTAGTAAGGATCAGGTAGGAAGATATTATGAAGCCAAACAGAACACTCAGTCACTTAGTGAAGACAGAAGATAGTGCAATCATACAATGACTTCACACGTACCAACAGTAAGTAAAGGGAAGGGAAGGATGAAACCAGTGACTCGTTGAAGACAATGATTTGTTGGACCAGTTCCAGTTGCTGTGACAACTGTACGTCTGGTTAGGGTGGCTAGGTATTCAAACCTGAGGACACACAGTCCCGGACACCTAGTCCTGAACACGCAGCTCAGGACACCCAGTCCTCACCGTATTCCCCTTGAGCTAAGGTCACACAGACCTCGCCCAATCACTCTGGTAAGTCTTCAAGGTAGACTCCCAAACCTTCACAGACTTCGTTCACCGGCAATCCACAATGGCTCTTGGATGCTCAGAACGCGACGCCTAACCGGCTGGAGGATTCACAGTCCTCAAGTGTAATAAGTCTTCAGATCACACAGACAAGAAGACTTAAGTGATGCCTAACACTTTTTGGCTCTGGGTGGTTAGGGCTTTATCCTCACAAGGAATTCTCTCTCTCAAAGGCTTCGAGGTGAGTTGCTCTCAAATGACAAAAGCCGTACTCTAACTCTGAGCAGCCAACCGTTTATGGTTGTAGGGGGTGGGCTATTTATAGCCACTAGGCAACCCAACCTGATTTGTCCGAAATGACCCTGGGTCACTAAGGAACTGACACATGTTCCAACGGTCAGATTTCAAACTCACACGGCAACTTTACTTGGGCTACAAGCAAAGCTGACTTGTCCGACTCTGGACAAGATTCACTCTCATAGTCTTCACTCGAAGACATAGGTTTTGGTTAAGCACGACTTCAGTCATTCTAACGGGTTCTCTTGGACGCCACTTAACAGTACGGTGGTTCCTATGACTCAACAGAGAAGAAAAAAGAACTACGAAAGATCTAAGTCTTCGAGCTCCATAGGCTTCATGCAATGTCTTCTCTTGTCATAGTCTTCAATGAGAATATCTTCATAAACCACCTTTGACATCAATGTCTTCATACATTTTTAGGGGTCATCTCTGGTAGGAAAACCGAATCAATGAGGGACTTCTACCTGTGTTATCCTGCAATTCTCACAAACACATTAGTCCCTCAACTAGGTTTGTCGTCAATACTCCAAAACCAACTAGGGGTGGCACTAGATGCACTCACAATCTCCCCCTTTTTGGTGATTGATGACAAACTAGTTGAAGATTTCAACGGGGAATATAATATGTGAAATTGTAAGAGGATAGGGAATTGTCTTCATAAGCTGTGAGGGCTCCCCCTGAAGATGTGCATATAAGTAATTTGCTTTTGGAATGCAAATGCACATGGCAGGTTGTGCTTGTGGAGATCCTCTTCAACTTATGATGACAATCCACTATGCATGTGAAGGTATGTGAAGATAATGACATGCATAATGGAAAATGGACGTCTGCAAAATGATCTAAGTGCGGAATTTATCGTCGCACATGCGGAATTTATCACCGCATCACAAAGTGGCAAATAAGTAGCAGACGACCATCGGGTTTAAGTGTTACAACTCAAAGAACCAAATGTATCAAAACGAGAGTTGTAAACATGAAGCAAAATATAAAGCACCCACCCATATGGACCCGCTTGAAGACTATCAAACTCATATGCTTCTCCCCCTTTTGTCAGTAAGGACCAAAAAGGTTTGAAGACATAGAGCATCTACTCGTTCCCATGAAGAGTAGGTGAAGCAGCAGGGTCGTCGGTGGTGTTCGGCGGTGCAGAAGAACTTGGAGCAGTGTCGAAGCATGCTGAAGGAGGTGGCGGTGAAGTAGCATCGTCTTCATCCTCGATCACTCTGGCATTCACAGTTGCAGCAGAGGAAGAGAACTCAGAGTCTTCAAGAGATGGAGTTCATCACAGCATGGCCCTTCGAGGAGGTGTGGAGTCAAATTTGAAGCGTTCAGAGAAGCCATCCTCTTGAAGATCATCTTCAGAGCACATAAGCGTCAGCCCTTTCCATGTGCGTCGAGAGGTTTCATGTGCAACAAAGGCATTCTTGATGGCAAGATTGCGAATGCGGTTAACATCCACCAAGAGGCTTTGCATTTGGTGCTTCAGCCACTCATGATGCCTATCCTGTTTCTGATGAAGAGCCACCAGAAGCTCTCGGTCGTTGAGAACACGAGTGCGCTTCTTGGGTCGTTGGGCAATTGTGCTATCGGTGGCTTCAGTAAGAGCAGGATGTGGTGTGCGTGTAGTTCTGGCCAAGGGATACACACGAGTGATTGCTTCAACTCCTTCAATGTTCTGAGAAAAACTTTGATGCTCTGCATTCTGAAGACTTAGAGGTTCCTTGGCAGGCTCAGGATAAATGGCTTCAACGGACATATCCACATCAGGCAGAAAGATCCGATGATTGCGAGCAGATGGCTGATATGAGATAGCGGAGTGGAGTTTGATCAGCCGCATTATCCATGGAGCGTAGAACTTCAAGCCAAAAAGATCAGAGCCTGATGCAGCAAGTTGGTGGATGAAGAAGTCCTGTGTATTGAAGCATTTGCCATGAAGAATATAGAAGACCAAAGTCTTCATTGCACCTTCCAGCTTGGCATGTGGAGAATGTCCTTTGATGGGCCAGAGAGTTCGCCTTATGATGTGATAAATAGTTCTTGGCAGATACTCAAGGTCTTCAACGAAGAACTCCTTGGGATATGCAGCATCTTGGGGCAATGGCTTCATCATACTGAGCATCTGACTCATGTTTGGTTCAGGCTTTTGAAAGATGCTCTCCACAGCTTCACTGTGAAGTTGACAGCCATGTTCGTAGAGATCTCCAGGAGTGGGGAGACCAGTGAGCTCAATGATATCAAAGGCTTTGACTTCGTGATGAACATTTCCTGTCATCCACTCCAGGACCCAAGTCTTCGGATCTCTGTTGTACCCACGGATGTGAAGTGTGGCATAGAATTGGAGCAGCAACTCTTCATTCCATTGCTCTTGGTCGGTGACAAACGGCAGCAATCCAACCTCTTTGAAGCAATCCAGAGCTTCTTCCAGACAGGGCAGACCAGCTATTGCTTCAATGTCAAGACGCTTATGTGGGAAGATGCGACCTTGATTGTATAGTATGCAGGAGTAATAGCTTCGCTGCGGATAGCTCCAGAACTGATCAGAAGATATTCTTTCCCTTGAGTAGGGGTTCCTGGAGCTATTGAAGAAAGTGTTGTCTGCTTTGAAGCCATTGACATTGAAGGATCCAGGTGCTGATGCAGGACCTGGAAACCTGGGCAATCTTGGGATTGGCTTCTGTACCTGAGGCCTGTGCTCAACATGATAGTCAAACTAAGGACCAGCAGTAGGCGCAGGAGCATAATGTCAGGACCCCGACTCAATGCCACATCGATCTAGCATGTAACACCCCATATCACTTTGCGGCCTCACGCACGGTATTCCCACGGGTGTCGTCTTACCTTTGCCCGGGACCGTTTGCGTCTTTTGGCACACGTATATGATAGTGTCGCTAGCATCCATATGGTAAGGAGCCCGGGCTGACATGGCTAGTCGTAAACCCAAAGTGGCACAAACTTACAGGGACAGGCATCCATGACCCAACATCGAACGTGTCGGTCATCAGCGAGTAAATCCAGGCTGTAGCACTGGGCTAGCAGGACTCCGGTGAACCGGGCTGTAGCGGGCTAACAGGACTCCGGTATTCATCGCGTGACATTTCCCCGAAGGGACAGACACAGGAACGAAGAAGGACACATGCCGGCCAGCCTAAGTGTTCCGGAGCAGTAGCAAGCTACCATGGCTCAGTGGAAACACTAGGAGACATTTCCCGGTAAGAGAGGCTACTAAGGATAAACAACTAGATAGTCAGATCCCACACATACCAAGCATTTCAACAACATACACACAATATGCTCGATATGTGCAGATACAACATGGCATCACAACATGACTCTACAACTCAAGTAATTATTCAATAGGCTCCGAGGAGCGAGATATTACAAACATGGGTCTCATGACACAACATTCAGAGCATACAAATCAAAGCACAAGCGGAAGCTATCATGTCTGAGTACAGACATCTACAAATGAAAAAGGCTGAGAAGCCTGACTATCTACCAAATCCTGCCGAGGCACAAGATCGTAGCTGAGGTAACAAGCTAAACGTCGAAGACCACGCGGAAATACTAGTGAGACTGAAGTCTCTCTGCAAAAACATAAAATAGGCAAACGTGAGTACAAATGTACCCAGCAAGACTTACATCAGAACTATCTACATATGCATCATTATCAACAAAGGATGGTGGGGTTTAACTGCAGCAAGCCAGCTTTGACTCGGTGGCTATCCTGAACTACGACTGCAAATAACTCTTTTGAGGTGGCGCACACGAGTCCACATATTCACCATATCAATACACCACTATGGAACCGCTCCCGTCTCCCTACGAGAACGCCATCCATGGCACTCACGCTTATCTTGCGTATTTTAGAGTATCCACTTTCACTTGTCTATGAACTGATATAAGCAACCCAGAAGTCCTTTTCCGCGGACACGGCTATTCGAATAGATCATGATAACCCTGCAGGGGTGTACTTCTTCATACATGTTTCCACCACTTAGCGTCTGCACACGACATGTGCTCGGCAGGCTTCAAGCGAAAGCCGACGTGGGTGTAGACCACGACCTACTGTCACATCCTAGTTAGCCTTGCATTAGAGTGTTGCATCATGTCTACTTTTTCATCAGAAACTTGAAATGGGGATGACAGAACCCCCAGTCCCCTCTGAAACCAACTAGGGTTTACTAAAAAAACTTTTCAATGAACCTGAAATGCCCTTCTAAAATGCCCATCATTTTTGTCTTGGTTCAGAACCTCTGCCAAAAGTGGTGCACATTTTCCTAGGCCATCCTAGGGTTTTTGAATTAAATCATAAATATTTGAATTTGGGCATTTAAAATTATATAAAATATTTAAATGCTCAAATATCTCCAAACTAAAATGTTTCATGTTGGAAATAATCCAACTATGGACCAGGAGTAATTTGGTGACTTTAGGAGTTGCCTAAGTATTTTATTTAATTCAACAAAGTTGCAGAAGTATTAAAAAGAACAGAAACAGAAAGAAAAAGGGAAAACTTACCTGGCGCCACCACAGGCCCACCAGCCAGCCCACCTGGCCGGCCCAGCCCGGCCACCGCTCCAGCGAGCTGCTTGGCTTGCCAGGCAGGCAGCCAAGGTGCTCGGCGGCGGCACCGCAGCTCGCCACGCAGCTGCACGCCGCCCTGCCTCCCCCTCTCGCCGCCCTGATGGCCTGGACGAGCTCCACGTCGCGCCCCGACCCTCCTGGACACCTCCATTCGCCCCAGTTCCTCTCCCTCGCGCTCCCACGCCATGGCCGACGCCACCGTCGCCGCACCGCCGCCGTAGCCGTGCTCCCCGCCGTCTCCACGCCGCGCCACCCTGTCCAGAAGCTCCGCCGTCCTCTACTTCTTCGAGCTAGCCGAGCCCCGAGCGCTCGCGTGCCCCGAAGCCACCGCACCGACCTCGCCCGAGCTCACTGTCGCCGGAGATCCCCTTCAACGCCGTCGCCGCCTCAGCTCGTCCCCGACCCCACCGGTGGCCTCTACGGGAGCGTTGTGAGCCTAGCTACTCCTCCGACCCTCTCTCTCTCATTCCTGAGCCGTGTAGCCACCGCACGAGGATCACACGCCCGCACCGCCGCGGATCTCGTCGCCGACGTGCTTCCGGCCACACTCCGGCCACAAGATGGTGTCCATCTTACTCACCGAGTCCCGCAACACCTAGCTAGCCACTCCACGAGCCTCACCGACCCCTCTAGCGCCAAGTTCATCTTCGACCGAACCCCGGTGGCTGCCAAAGTCGTCGCCGGCGCCAACTCCGGCCACCCCGACCCCAACGGACTCCGCCAAGAGCTGCGGTTTGTCCTCAACTCCACTCCGGTGGTCTCCGCGGTCCATTTGGTGGCCGAAATGGCCAAAACCACTCCCGCCGCCGCGTCGGGCTCGCCGGCGGCTAAACGCCGGCGTCGCTGGCTTTGACTTTGACCACGGGTGGGCCCTGGTTGACTCCCCTGAGTCAATGACAGGTGGGGCCCGCCCTGTTAATTAAACAGGATTAGTTTTAATTAATTTTTAATTAAAATAATCACCCTGACATGCGGGACCCACTGTCAGGTTTGACCCAGACCTGTTCCGTTGACCTGCTGACGTCACACTGACGTCAGGCTGACGCAGTAATTGATTTTCTGGATTTAATTTAAATCAGGAAATTCCAGAATATAATTTAAACTTCAAAAATTCATAACTTTTATTCTGTAACTCCAAATTGGACAAATTATGTATGAAAAATGATCAGAAAAATCCAATCTATCCATCTGTACTATTTTCATGCATGATCAAACAAGTTAAATTGATGTTTTAAGCAGAACAAGGAAAAGCACTTTAAAAGGCCATGTTTGAGTTTGAAATTTGAATCTTTGATTCAAATTTGTTCAAACCCTTCTGGTTTTAGTTGCATTAGCCCAACACACTCATATTGCCATGTTTCATGCATGCATCATATTGTTGCACATTGTTTGGTGATGGTCGTGTATCGGTGTTCTTTGCGACAGGTTCTGCCCCCGAGGAGTACCGTGATTACCCTAACGAAGAACCGTATCAGTGCATCGAACCATCAGGCAAGCAACCAACCATTTGATCATATCGATACAATCCCATGTTCTCGCTCCTGCTCTCTTTTACTGCATTAAGACAACGCGATTCAAACTGCTGTGTGCTACGGTAGTTGAACCCATTTCCTCTGCATGACCTGTCATTGCCACAGTAACTAGATGAAACCCACTAGCATGTGTAGGAGTTGATTGAGCCATATGTATGTGTTGTTCCTACCTTGCTATGCCTGCTATGCTTAGAGTCGTGTCAGGTCTGGTTCATCTGGGTGATGGGCTAGGGTGAAATGATTATGTCGGTAATGAGAGTGGTGTGGTGAACACGATTTGGTAAAGGTATCGATGAGAGGCCATGTAGGAGTACATGGTGGGTTGTTTCATTGAAGCCGACCTTAAGCACTGAGATCTGTATGTGTGATTTAAGAATCAGCTACTACCATGCATTGGGCCCGAAACCAATGGACCCTCTCGGCTTCTTATTCACCCTAGTTCTCCGTCCAGGAGTTGCAAGTAGTTTCTGGTGTTTGTAGCCTACTGGAGGCCGTGGACAGCGCTGACCGTAGGGGTGGGCTGTGATGCGGTAGGTACGTGGCACGGTGTACCGAATACCCGTTAGGTATCTCGGGAACCCTGTTCACATCGTTCGGGGCCGTATGGGAAACCTCGGCCGGACTCCCTGCGGATGGAACCTGGATAGGCGATAAACCTGGACTGGAGGCTTAGGTGATTAGGTAGGTCGAGGCCGACACCCACGTTGGGCTTCCGCTTGAAGGTTGCCGAGTACATGTCGTGTAAACGACGGTAAGTGGTGAGAGCGTGTATGAAGGAGTACACCCCTGCAGGGTTATCATAATCTATTCGAATAGCCGCGTCCGCGGTAAAGGACTACTTGGTTGCCTATACAGTTCATAGACAAGTAAATGGAAACTACTAAAAGCCTCAGGATAAGTGTGAGTGCCGACGATGGCTCTTCCGTAGGAAGACGGAGGTGGATCCTCGGTAGTGTATTGAAGTGGTGAGTAGTGGACTCGTGTGCGCAAAACCATTTCAAGTTGGAGTATCGTAGGATAGTCTAGCCAAGAGTCAAAGCTGGCTTGCTGCAATAACTCCACCAACCCTTCTTGATAATATGCATGTATGTAGGATCTGATGTAAGTCTTGCTGAGTACCTTTGTACTCATGTTGCTATAATCTACATTTTTACAGAAGACGCTGCAACCCCTTCTGATGGGTTCTATGTAGACGTTGACATCAACGAGTAGGCTAAAGACCCAGGTGGTGACCCTGAGCTTGTGAAGGACCACGTAGTATAGCTAGGCTTTCCAAGCCTCTTTTATTTTACTAGTTGTCTGTACTCAGACAATGTACTTCCGCTGCTGGTTTGTATGACTGTATGACTTGTATGTTGGGTCGTGAGACCCGTACCTTGGTGTATGTTATGTATGGCTCCCTGAGCCTTAAATAAAGTACTTGTGTCGTAGAGTCATGTTGTGATGCTTCGTTGTATTTGCACATATCGAGCATATTGTGTGTATGATTGAAATGCTTGGTATGTGTGGGATCTGACTATCTAGTTGTTTATCTTTAGTAGCCTCTCTTACCGGGAAATGTCTCCTAGTGTTACCGCTGAGCCATGGTAGCTTGCTACTGCTCTGGAACACTTAGGCTGGCCGGCATGTGTCCTTCTTCGTTCCTGTGTCTGTCCCTTCGGGGAAATGTCACACTTTGAGTACCGGAGTCCTGTTAGCCCGCTACAGCCCGGTTTACCGGAGTCCTGCTAGCCCAGTGTTACAGCCCGGACCCACTTGCTGATGACCGACACGTTCGAAGCTGGGTCATGGATGCCTGTCCCTGTAAGTCTGTGCCACTTTGGGTTTACGACTAGTCATGTCAGCCCGGGCTCTTTATCATATGGATGCTAGCGACACTATCATATACGTGAGCCAAAAGGCGCAAACGGTCCCGGGCAAAGGTAAGGCGACACCCGTGGGGATACCGTGCGTGAGGCCGCAAAGTGATATGAGGTGTTACCGGCTAGATCGATGTGACATCGAGTCGGGGTCCTGACAGCGTTGGCATCAGAGCCGGACTGCCTGTAGGTTCTTCAAGCCAAACTGGTCGATGTTGAGTCTAGAAATTCTTTAGTTATATGTAGGGGAATTGTTTGTGGGTTGGAACGTAAGGCTCTTTTTACTCCTCTATCTTATGACATTCTGATCTGAGTCAGTCCATTCTTCTACCGGGGGTTAAGGAATTAGGATCTGTTCTCTCTATCAGGATCACGTGTTACTAATCAGTAGTACCTTATAAGTTTGATGGATACAAGCCTAGTTCAGTTCTACTACCATATTATGTTGCTAGAATGAATTCAGAACCTTGATATGATGATGTTGAGTGCGTACGAAATCCTTTGTCAAATGTCTCAAAATCCTTCTTGAGCATTTACAGCTGTTATGCTGCCGAAATTTTGCTAGAAATTCTAATGCCTTTGCATTATGATTGTGCTTTCAGATGGCCACTCGCGACCTCAATCAAGTGGTTCGCCTGACTCGATGCCTAGATGTACCCGGCCATACTGCCAAGTTGGTCAGGGTAATGACTGAGGCAGGATACCGCTCGTATCCTGAGTACATGGTCGAAGAGCAATTCCGAGACTTTAATCAAAGCCAGTATCTCTGCACTGTCAGGATATTTCCATCTTATCCTGGATCCACCGAGCCTCTTCACTGCTCCTATGGACTCGGGGTTACTATTGAGATGGCTGTGCAGGACGCCGCCTACTCTATGATGACCATTATGCGAGTCAGATCTGGTTTATTTCGGGACTCTGATTTCCGGTATATGCCAGGATCACTTCCGGGAGCACAAGGGTATCTCCAGGCTATCTATGCTGACCCCACTCAGGAGGATTCACGGACTCGCACCACTGCTGAGCCTTAAGGTTAGAGCTCTTCAATACCCGTGCTGACCACTGGGCCACTTTGACTCGGTTCGCACCGGCGGTGCAAGCTGGATATTCAGATATGCGCGATCTCTATCCTGTGAGATCTGCTCTGCCGGACGTGATGGTTTGGCGTGATGTAGGAGGCATCACCCCACCTCGCGGTCCCCGCAGGCCACCGTCTGTTGGTCCAAGACCCCATCCTAGCCCCTATGGTCCACAAGCTCCGCGAGATCGTCTGTTTCCGGATGATCATGTTGAGCTTCCAGGCTATGGAGGTGACTTCTACGAGGACTACTACGGATCGGTCTGAATTAGTGGTAGTATCACTAGTTCGCACTAGCTGTATCGTCTATCGTCCCGCGTGACTCGTGGGATATGACCTAGTTTGTACTCTTTCTGGAGGTGTAGAAAAATAATGTATAGGAGCTTGGGATGCCTCCGATGAGATGTAATCCTTTTCTCACCGTAATAGTACTTTGTTTGGTCTTGTACTAAACCCTGTATGGTGTGTATGACGATGGAATAAAAGAAGCAGTCTCTGTTTTTACCATGTCATACGGATGATCATCTTGCATTTCGAGTCATTCCTTACATTCTGTATCCTATGTCAGAATTTTATCATTCTGACTAAATCATTGTCTTGTTTACCTAGGATGGTCAACACGCGCGCTAACCCTGCTTCTCAAGAGCAGGCCGAAGGCAGTGAAGGCAGGAATGAAAATCTGCCTCATCCTCCTTCCCTAGCCGAGGTTATGATGGAAGCTGAGAGAAACAAGCGGGAGACCAACCGTTTGTTGGAGCGTATTGAACAGAATACAGCACACCATCAGAGGATTAACGTGGTGTCACTTAATGATTTTATCAAATTGCATCCACCCACGTTCCACCACTCCGTCGAGCCTCTCGACGCTGATGACTGGCTTCGCAGTATCTCTCACAAGCTGTGTTCCGCGCTAGTAGCTGAGGCTGACAAGGTCACCTTTGCTGCATATCATCTTGAAGGCCCCGCCAGTCTATGGTGGGAGAATTATGGAGCTATGCGCCCGGCGGGCCATGTCACTACTTGGGCTGAGTTCAGTGAGGCTTTCCGTGAACATCACATTCCGGAGGGTCTCATGGACTGTAAACGTGAAGAATTTTGCAGTTTCACCCAAGGCCGACTTTCTGTGGATGCCTATAGCAGGGAGTTTGGTAATCTCGCACGATATGCAACTGAGGAAGTGTCTACTGACGCCAAGAAGCAAGCAAGGTTCCGTAAGGGCCTTAGTCCTGAGCTTCGCCGCGACCTCCGTCTGCATGAGTGCACATCCTTTCAGAAACTTGTCAACCAAGCCATCAGTGCTGAAACTGGTCAGACTGACTATGACGCAACACGCAAGCATGGCCGTGATATGGGTTCCTCATCCGGTGCTGGTCCTCAGAAGCGCCGCGTGTGGGTGCCCAACACCGCCCTGCCACCCAGGTTCACACCGAGGCCATCTTTCCAGGCGCCTCGCCCTGTTCAACAGTCTGCACCGGCCAAGCCCTATGGGGGTCCAACTAACAATGCTCCTCCACGTACCAGTTCCGTGACTTGTTTCAAGTGTGGGGAATCTGGTCACTATATGCGTGAGTGTCCCCAGACCAACCCCAACCAGTCTGCTAAAACTGTTGGCCGTGGCAAGCCGACAGGAAAAATATTCCACGCCAAGCCGGTCACCACTTCACGTGGCCATGTCAACTGTATCTCTACCGAAGAAGCCCAAGAGGATCCCAACGTCGTTCTCGGTACGCTTCTTGTTAATTGCCACCCGGCATCTGTTATTTTCGATACAGGAGCCTCTCATTCTTTTATATCTGAGAATTATGCTCGTTTGCATAACGTCGCATTCGGTGATATGCCAACCTCTATGGTAATTCAAACTCCGGGATCCAAATGGCAAACTTCTATAGTAAGCCATGGAAATGAAATCCAAGTCGACAGACTTGTTTTCCTCGCGTCTTTGATAGCCCTTAAATCTTCAGATATAAACATCATTCTGGGTATGGACTGGATGTCAGCTCATCAAGCCAAAATTGATTGCTTCTCTAGGACTGTTCAACTCACCCATCCTTCGGGGAAGATAGTCAATGTCTTGACCCGAATAGCCAAGCGACAATTATATTCTCTTAACGCCAGCCCTTTGCCAGACCTTGAGGACGTTCCGGTAGTCCGTGACTTCCCGGATGTCTTTCCAGAGGAATTGCCAGGTGTTCCACCTGACAGGGATGTTGAGTTCGTAATAGACCTCATTCCAGGAACCGTTCCGATTGCTAGAAGACCTTATAAGATGGCACCCCTAGAACTAGCCGAGCTTAAGAAACAACCCGATGAGTCCTTGAAAAAGGGTTTCATCCGACCTAGTTCATCTCCGTGGGCTTGCCCCGTCCTATTCGTCAAGAAGAAGGATGGTACGGACCGGATGGTTGTAGATTACCGACCTGTCAATTTGGTCACAATCAAGAACAAATATCCGCTTCCCAGGATCAATGACCTGTATGATCAGCTCGCTGGATCCTTAGTCTTTTCCAAGATGGATTTGAGGTTGGGCTACCATCAAATCAAAATCAGAAACGGGGATATTCCTAAGACGGCCTTTGTTACTCGTTATGGCCAATACGAGTACACCGTCATGTCCTTCGGTTTAACCAATGCTCCAGCCACCTTTTCTCGGTTAATGAACTCAATCTTCATGGAGTATTTGGATAAATTCGTCGTGGTTTACCTCGATGATATACTCATCTACTCCAAGAACAAGGAAGAACATGCCGAACATCTAAGGCTAGTGTTGAAGAAACTTCGAGAGCATCGCCTTTATGCCAAATTTTCTAAATGTGAATTCTGGTTGTCAGAAGTGACCTATCTGGGTCATGTAATATCTGGTAAAGGTATTGCTGTTAACCCTGAGCGAGTTCAAGCCGTCCTTAATTGGACTCCACCTGAATCGGTCAAGCAAGTTCGGAGTTTTCTGGGCTTAGCGAGCTATTGCCGTCGCTTTGTCGAGAACTTCTCCAAGGTTGCCAAACCTCTAACCGAACTCCTCAAGAAAGATAAGAAGTTCGAATGGACTCCACAATGTGAGCACAGCTTTCAGGAACTGAAAAGACGCCTGACCTCTGCTCCCGTACTGGTATCGCCAGACTTCTCCAAGGACTTTGTTATCTACTGCGACGCCTCGCGACAAGGACTAGGTTGCATTCTCATGCAAGATCGACACGTAATGGCTTACGCTTCACGGCAATTGCACCCACATGAGGAGAATTATCCTACTCATGATCTAGAGCTTGCAGCCGTAGTCTATGCACTTAAGACTTGGCGACATTACCTCCTCGGTAATCGTTGCGAAATATTCACTGATCACCAAAGTCTGAAGTACATTTTCACCCAACTGGATCTGAATCTCAGGCAAAGACGTTGGGTTGAATTGATCACAGACTTCGACCTAGGAATAACCTACACCCCAGGGAAAGCCAACGTCATGGCTGATGCGCTAAGTCGTAAATCTTATTGTAACAATCTGATGTTACAACAAAGTCAACCGCTTCTCCATGAGGAATTTCGGAAGCTTAACCTTCACATTGTTCCTCAAGGTTTTCTTTCCACCTTGGTGGCAAAACCTACCCTTACGGATCAGATTATCAAAGCACAGAAGGTAGATCCGGGAATCTCCCGCATCAAGAGAAACATTCAGAAAGGAATTGCGAATTGCTTCTCCATTAATGATCAAGGGGTCGTATACTTCGGGAATCGACTAGTGGTTCCCAAAGTGCGAAACCTGAGGCGTCTGATCCTTAAGGAAGCTCATGAATCTCCTCTCACCATTCATCCCGGTAGTACTAAGATGTATCAGGACCTACGCCAGAGGTTCTGGTGGACTAGGATGAAGAGAGAAATTGCTCAGTATATTGCTAATTGCGACGTTTGTCGTCGTGTAAAAGCAGAGCATCAACGGCCTGCTGGCACCCTTCAACCCTTAGCTATTCCTGAATGGAAATGGGATAAAATTGGTATGGATTTCATTACCGGTTTTCCCAGGACCAAGAGAGGGAATAATGCTATTTTCGTCGTGGTCGATCGTCTTTCCAAAGTAGCCCATTTCTTACCTGTTCGTGAGAGCATAACCGCTAGTCAGCTGGCAGACTTATACATCTCCCGAATAGTGTCCCTCCATGGTGTTCCTTTGGAAATTAACTCGGATCGAGGAAGTCTTTTCACCTCTCGATTTTGGGAAAGTTTCCAAAATGCTATGGGAACTCGTCTCTCCTTTAGCACCGCTTTCCACCCTCAGTCGAGTGGTCAAGTGGAACGCGTCAACCAAATTCTAGAAGACATGCTTCGAGCCTCTGTTATCTCGTTCGGAATGGACTGGGAGAAGTGCCTTCCATTTGCCGAATTCGCTTACAACAACAGCTATCAATCTAGCTTGGGTAAAGCCCCTTTTGAAGTTCTCTATGGACGACCGTGTCGAACACCCCTTAACTGGTCAGAGACCGGGGAAAGACAATTCTTTGGCCCGGATATGATTCAGGAAGCAGAAGAACAAGTTCGCATCATTCGTGAAAAGTTGAAAACAGCCCAATCCCGTCAAAAGAGTCAATATGACCGAAAACATAAGGCTATGACTTTCGAGGTTGACGAGAAGGCTTATCTTCGGGTCACCCCTCTGAAGGGAACCCATCGTTTCGGTATCAAAGGCAAATTGGCTCCTCGTTACATTGGACCTTTTCGCATTCTCGCCAAACAAGGAGAAGTTGCCTACCAGTTGGAACTACCTCCGCACCTCTCCAGAGTCCACGATGTCTTCCACGTTTCTCAACTCAGGCGTTGCTTCTCGGATCCTATCCGTGAAGTGGACCACGAAACGCTTGATCTCCAAGATAATCTTACATATCGAGAGTACCCCATTCGTATCCTCGATCAGGCCGAACGTACCACCCGACGTCATAATATCAAGTTTCTCAAAGTTCAATGGTCGCACCATTCTGAGGATGAAGCAACTTGGGAAAGGGAGGATCGTCTTCGACTCGAGTATCCCGCCTTCTTCCCGGAGGAACCCAAATCTCGGGACGAGATTCTTTTGAGTGGGGGTGAGTTGTCACATCCTAGTTAGCCTTGCATTAGAGTGTTGCATCATGTCTACTTTTTCATCAGAAACTTGAAATGGGGATAACAGAACCCCCAGTCCCCTCTGAAACCAACTAGGGTTTACTAAAAAAACTTTTCAATGAACCTGAAATGCCCTTCTAAAATGCCCATCATTCTTGTCTTGGTTCAGAACCTCTGCCAAAAGTGGTGCACATTTTCCTAGGCCATCCTAGGGTTTTTGAATTAAATCATAAATATTTGAATTTGGGCATTTAAAATTATATAAAATATTTAAATGCTCAAATATCTCCAAACTAAAATGTTTCATGTTGGAAATAATCCAACTATGGACCAGGAGTAATTTGGTGATTTTAGGAGTTGCCTAAGTATTTTATTTAATTCAACAAAGTTGCAGAAGTATTAAAAAGAACAGAAACAGAAAGAAAAAGGGAAAACTTACCTGGCGCCACCACAGTCCCACCAGCTAGCCCACCTGGCCGGCCCAGCCCGGCCACCGCTCCAGCGAGCTGCTTGGCTTGCCAGGCAGGCAGCCAAGGTGCTCGGCGGCGGCACCGCAGCTCGCCACGCAGCTGCACGCCGCCCTGCCTCCCCCTCTCGCCGCCCTGATGGCCTGGACGAGCTCCACGTCGCGCCCCGACCCTCCTGGACACCTCCATTCGCCCCAGTTCCTCTCCCTCGCGCTCCGATGCCATGGCCGACGCCACCGTCGCCGCACCGCCGCCGTAGCCGTGCTCCCCGTCGTCTCCACGCCGCGCCACCCTGTCCAGAAGCTCCGCCGTCCTCTACTTCTTCGAGCTAGCCGAGCCCCGAGCGCTCGCGTGCCCCGAAGCCGCTGCACCGACCTCGCCCGAGCTCACCGTCGCCGGAGATCCCCTTCAACGCCGTCGCCGCCTCAGCTCGTCCCCGACCCCACCGGTGGCCTCTACGGGAGCGCTGTGAGCCTAGCTACTCCTCCGACCCTCTCTCTCTCATTCCTGAGCCGTGTAGCCACCGCACGAGGATCACACGCCCGCACCGCCGCGGATCTCGTCGCCGACGTGCTTCCGGCCACACTCCGGCCACAAGATGGTGTCCATCTTACTCACCGAGTCCTGCAGCACCTAGCTAGCCACTCCACGAGCCTCACCGACCCCTCTAGCGCCAAGTTCATCTTCGACCGAACCCCTGTGGCCGCCAAAGTCGTCGCCGGCGCCAACTCCGGCCACCCCGACCCCAACGGACTCCGCCAAGAGCTGCGGTTTGTCCTCAGCTCCACTCCGGTGGTCTCCGCGGTCCATTTGGTGGCCGAAATGGCCAAAACCACTCCCGCCGCCGCATCGGGCTCGCCGGCGGCTAAGCGCCGGCGTCGCTGGCTTTGACTTTGACCACGGGTGGGCCCTGGTTGACTCCCTTGAGTCAATGACAGGTGGGGCCCAGCCCTGTTAATTAAACAGGATTAGTTTTAATTAATTTTTAATTAAAATAATCACCCTGACATGCGGGACCCACTGTTAGGTTTGACCCAGACCTGTTCTGTTGACCTGCTGACGTCACACTGACGTCAGGCTGACGCAGTAATTGATTTTCTGGATTTAATTTAAATCAGGAAATTCCAGAATATAATTTAAACTTCAAAAATTCATAACTTTTATTCTGTAACTCCAAATTGGACAAATTATATATGAAAAATGATCAGAAAAATCCAATCTATCCATATGTACTATTTTCATGCATGATCAAACAAGTTAAATTGATGTTTTAAGCAGAACAAGGAAAAGCACTTTAAAAGGCCATGTTTGAGTTTGAAATTTGAATCTTTGATTCAAATTTGTTCAAACCCTTCTGGTTTTAGTTGCATTAGCCCAACACACTCATATTGCCATGTTTCATGCATGCATCATATTGTTGCACATTGTTTGGTGATGGTCGTGTATCGGTGTTCTTTGCGACAGGTTCTGCCCCCGAGGAGTACCGTGATTACCCTAACGAAGAACCGTATCAGTGCATCGAACCATCAGGCAAGCAACCAACCATTTGATCATATCGATACAATCCCATGTTCTCGCTCCTGCTCTCTTTTACTGCATTAAGACAACGCGATTCAAACTGCTGTGTGCTACGGTAGTTGAACCCATTTCCTCTGCATGACCTGTCATTGCCACAGTAACTAGATGAAACCCACTAGCATGTGTAGGAGTTGATTGAGCCATATGTATGTGTTGTTCCTACCTTGCTATGCCTGCTATGCTTAGAGTCGTGTCAGGTCTGGTTCATCTGGGTGATGGGCTAGAGTGAAATGATTATGTCAGTAATGAGAGTGGTGTGGTGAACACGATTTGGTAAAGGTATCGATGAGAGGCCATGTAGGAGTACATGGTGGGTTGTTTCATTGAAGCCGACCTTAAGCACTGAGATCTGTATGTGTGATTTAAGAATCAGCTACTACCATGCATTGGGCCCGAAACCAATGGACCCTCTCGGCTTCTTATTCACCCTAGTTCTCCGTCCAGGAGTTGCAAGTAGTTTCTGGTGTTTGTAGCCTACTGGAGGCCGTGGACAGCGCTGACCGTAGGGGTGGGCTGTGATGCGGTAGGTACGTGGCACGGTGTACCGAATACCCGTTAGGTATCTCGGGAACCCTGTTCACATCGTTCGGGGCCGTATGGGAAACCTCGGCCGGACTCCCTGCGGATGGAACCTGGATAGGTGATAAACCTGGACTGGAGGCTTAGGTGATTAGGTAGGTCGTCGCCGACACCCACGTTGGGCTTCCGCTTGAAGGTTGCCGAGTACATGTCGTGTAAACGACGGTAAGTGGTGAGAGCGTGTATGAAGGAGTACACCCCTGCAGGGTTATCATAATCTATTCGAATAGCCGCGTCCGCGGTAAAGGACTACTTGGTTGCCTATACAGTTCATAGACAAGTAAATGGAAACTACTAAAAGCCTCAAGATAAGTGTGAGTGCCGAGGATGGCTCTTCCGTAGGAAGACGGAGGTGGATCCTCGGTAGTGTATTGAAGTGGTGAGTAGTGGACTCGTGTGCGCAAAACCATTTCAAGTTGGAGTATCGTAGGATAGTCTAGCCAAGAGTCAAAGCTGGCTTGCTGCAATAACTCCACCAACCCTTCTTGATAATATGCATGTATGTAGGATCTGATGTAAGTCTTGCTGAGTACCTTTGTACTCATGTTGCTATAATCTACATTTTTACAGAAGACGCTGCAACCCCTTCTAATGGGTTCTATGTAGACATTGACATCAACGAGTAGGCTAAAGACCCAGGTGGTGACCCTGAGCTTGTGAAGGACCACATAGTATAGCTAGGCTTTCCAAGCCTCTTTTATTTTACTAGTTGTCTGTACTCAGACAATGTACTTCCGCTGCTGGTTTGTATGACTGTATGACTTGTATGTTGGGTCGTGAGACCCGTACCTTGGTGTATGTTATGTATGGCTCCCTGAGCCTTAAATAAAGTTCTTGTGTCGTAGAGTCATGTTGTGATGCTTCGTTGTATTTGCACATATCGAGCATATTGTGTGTATGATTGAAATGCTTGGTATGTGTGGGATCTGACTATCTAGTTGTTTATCTTTAGTAGCCTCTCTTACCGGGAAATGTCTCCTAGTGTTACCGCTGAGCCATGGTAGCTTGCTACTGCTCTGGAACACTTAGGCTGGCCGGCATGTGTCCTTCTTCGTTCCTGTGTCTGTCCCTTCAGGGAAATGTCACGCTTTGAGTACCGGAGTCCTGTTAGCCCGCTACAGCCCGGTTTACCGGAGTCCTGCTAGCCCAGTGCTACAGCCCGGACCCACTTGCTGATGACCGACACGTTCGAAGCTGGGTCATGGATGCCTGTCCCTGTAAGTCTGTGCCACTTTGGGTTTACGACTAGTCATGTCAGCCCGGGCTCTTTATCATATGGATGCTAGCGACACTATCATATACGTGAGCCAAAAGGCGCAAACGGTCCCGGGCAAAGGTAAGGCGACACCCGTGGGAACACCGTGCGTGAGGCCGCAAAGTGATATGAAGTGTTACCGGCTAGATCGATGTGACATCGAGTCGGGGTCCTGACACCTACCTAAACACTTAAGCCTCTAGTCCAGGTTTATCGCCTATCCAGGTTCCATCCGCAGGGAGTCCGGCCGAGGTTTCCCATACGGCCCCGAACGATGTGAACAGGGTTCCCGAGATACCTAACGGGTATTCGGTACACCGTGCCATGTACCTACTGCATCATAGCCCACCCCTACGGTCAGCGCTGTCCACGGCCTCCAGTAGGCTACAAACACCAGAAACTACGTGCAACTCCTGGACAGAGAGCTAGGGTGAATAAGAAGTCGAGCGGCGTCATATTTCAGGGCCCAATGCATGGTAGTAGCTGATTCTTAAATCACACATACAGATCTCAGTGCTTAAGGTCGGCTTCAATGAAACAACCCACCATGTACTCCTACATGGCCTCTCATCGATACCTTTACCAAATCGTGTTCAGCACACCACTCCCATTACCGACATAATCATTTCACTCTAGCCCATCACCCAGATGAACCAGACCTGACACGACTCTAAGCATAGCAGGCATAGCAAGGTAGGAACAACACATACATATGGCTCAATCAACTCCTACACATGCTACTGGGTTTCATCTAGTTACTGTGGCAATGGCAGGTCATGCAGAGGAAATGGGTTCAACTACCGTAACACACAGCAGTTTGAAACGCGTTGTCTTAATGCAGTAAAAGAGAGCAGGAGCGAGAACATGGGATTGTATCGACATGATCAAATGGTTGGTTGCTTGCCTGATGGTTCGATGCACTGATACGGTTCTTCGTTAGGGTAATCACGGCACTCCTCGGAGGCAGATCCTGCCGCAAAGAACACCGATACACAACCATCACCAAACAATGTGCAACAATATGATGCATGCATGAAACATGGCAATATGAGTGTGTTGGGCTAATGCAACTAAGACCAGAAGGGTTTGAACCAATTTGAATCAAAGATTCACATTTCAAATTCAAACATGGCCTTTTAGAGTGCTTTTCCTTGTTCTGCATTAAACATCAAGTTAACTTGCTTAGTCATGCATGAAAATAGTACAGATGGATAGATTGGATTTTTCTGATCATTTTTCATATATAATTTGTCTGATTTGGAGTTACAGAATAAAAGTTATGAAATTTTGAAGTTTAAATTATATTCTGGAAGTTCCTGATTTAATTTAAATCCAGAAATATATATATTGCGCCAGCATGACGTCAGCACGACGTCAGCGGTCAACTGCGGCTGGCTGGGGTCAAACCTGACGTGTGGGGTCCACACGTCAGTGACAGGGGGGTTTAACAGAGGTTAGTTTAATCCTAATTAAGAGTTAGTGGCGCTGGGGCCCACTGGTCAGTGTCAGGGTTAATTAACAGAGGTTGATTAAGTTTAAACTAATCCTAATCCGAATTAGCAGGGACGGGCCCCACTTGTCATTGAGCCAGGGGAGGTCAAACCCCCTGGTCAACCGGGGCTAACACGCCGGCGTTTAGCCGCCGGCGGCAGCAAACGCGGCGGAGGGCGCGGGATTTCCACTCCGGCGCCCAATCGAGCAGCGGAAGGCACGCGCGGGAAGCTGGGGCTCGCGCGCACCCACTGGTGCCCTCCGTTTCACCGGAGATGGCTTAGATCGACGGCGGCGACCACTTGGGCGGCGGCCGGAGTTCGGGCGCGAGCGGGATCGGGCTGCGGGGCACTGGGAGGCCACCTGAGGGGCTCGGCGGCACCCTCGTGGCACCGGGAACACGATGGAAGGCTCGGTTTGGGCGGAGGCGGACCGAGACGGCGACGGTGACATGGACGGCGGCGAGAGGCTTCGGCCGTGGTGGGGAGGAGGGCTACGGTGAGGGAACGAGGGGGAGAAGAGAGGGGAAACGGAGAGGGGCTCACAGCGAGACCAGCGAGCGCGAGGACGAGGTCGGGGATGCCCGGTAGCTCCCGAATCGACGGCGAGTACCCACGATGGCCGGAGGCGAGGATGGCGACGGCGATGGCTCCACGGGGTGCTCCGTCTTGCGTGGCTCGACGAGGAGGTAGAGGGGGTCGCGGCGGAGCTGGGGAGCGTGTCGGGGAGGCGAGGGGAGGCTGGTGGCGGCGGCTATGGCGAACGGC
>NC_057794.1:34416285-34469565 GCF_018294505.1 Triticum aestivum
AGAGGAGAGGAAGAACCGGGGGAGAGTGAGAGAGTACGGGGGGGCGTGGCGTCGTTCCAGGGCATCCAGACGAGGAGGGGAGAGGCAGGCAGGCAGGCGAGCTGGTGGCGTGGCGCGGTGGCGCGCGCGCGCGCCGGGCACGCTCCCCTCCCTCTGTCGAGGACGAAGACGACAGAGGAGGAGGCGGGCTGGGCCGCCTGCTGGCTGGGCCGGCCGGCTACTGCTGGGCTGCACAGGGAGGAGCCCCAGGTAAGCTTCTCCTTCTTTTATTTATTTTTTTTTTCTAATTTCTGACATTTGTTTTGATTTAAATAAAATATTAAATCATTTTATTACCTTATGCCAATTTTTGCAGGAGCTAGATATATTATTCCAGAGCTCCCCAACAGGTGGCATAATTTTTGGACATATATTAATATATATAACTAATATATTTCCAATGCCAATATTTATGCATTAATTCCAAATGCCCAAAATAAATACCTATGAGCTCTTAAAAATATTGGTTTGATTTTTATCTCTGTCCAATATTTTCAGAGAGCAACATGAGCATTTTCTTGGACCCTTTTGGAGAAATTTTTATTTGGGTCATTTTCAAAAATGATTCTGAGGGTTCACAAATCCCCACTTCAAAATTAAATGGAATTTTAAACATGATGCACACATGACTAGCTAGTCTAGGTCATACCAGGCTAGGGATGTGACACATAAGCAGTAGCATCAATGGCTTCGCTGACTTCTGGTGCTTGGGTTGGTGAAGGCTCCACATTAGCTTCAGCCATGACAACGTCAGTGGCGTCGGTGGCAGCCTCAAGATTCTCAACCTCCACTTGATGAGCATGAGGGTCAGTCACAGTCACGTTCTCCTCGAGAACAGCTTCTTGGTGAGACGAGGGTGTAGCAGCGCTTGGGGTTTCTTCTTCATTGGCTGTTGCAGCCGGAATGTCTTCAGCAGCTTTAGCTTCAGACTCAGAGACTGGAGGCCTTGGTCCTTTGCGAAGCCTGCATAACGCTGGTGACGCCTGTGGAGTTGGAGTTGGCTGGGCCTCAAAGTCTTCTTCCTCTTGTGCTTGTGGGTGATCAGCCCATGATGCATCTTGAGCAATTGGCGTCAGAGGACGACCAATGCTAATGAGCTCACTGTGCGTTAGCACAGGTGATGATACCTGTTGGTGCTCGAGCTGAGGAAGAACTGCATCATCTTCAACATGGTGATGGTGACCAATGTCTTCAGCAGCGATGGGATTAGCTGTTGGAAAGTCTTCAGCTTCATGAGCCTCTGTGAAAGCAGACTCATGGACAGTCAGTTAGAGCTTTTGAGGTTCAACATCAGGGCAAACCATGGAGATGGGTTCAACAATCAAGGGCTCTGTGGGAGCAGCCCGTTCTTTCTTGGTCTTCCGCTTCTTCTTGGAGGGAGCAGTAGCAGAGGCTTCAGGATGTTTCCTCTTTCTGGCCTCAGCCTCAGCAGTCCTCGTCTTCTTAAGTTCTGAAGCGGTTGACCTGGCCTTTGGCTTCAAGACAGTCATGTTAGTTGGGAAGACAATGGGATCTGCTTCCTGTCTTGGTGCGTCGGGTTCGGCCATAGCGGGCTTCTTCTTCTTCTTTGCAGCCATCCTGGGGTCGATGACAGGACGCCCAAGGGCCTTTCGCTTCTCAGCCTCATTGTAGGCTTGCACACACTTGTCAGCCAGGCTCTTCATGCGCTCATGAGAATCTTGAGCTTCTTCGCGCTTCTTGAGAAAGACTTCTTTAAGCTCGTGCAGCATGAGCTTGAAGTTCTTGACCTCTTGTACGCTGAGCTTGGCCATATGCTTCTTGAACTGAGCTTTCTCAAAGTCAATCTTCTGCTTCAGTTCGACGATGCGCTGAGCTAGAGCTAGCTCTGAAGCAATGGCGCCATGGAAGGCGACACTGAGACCAATGGGAAGTTGCAGGTCCTCGAAGCTGAGGTTGGGCATTTCAAACCACTCATCAATGAAGTCGTGGATAATTGCCACGTCAAAAAGAGGCAAATTGTTGAAGATTTCTGCTTATTCTTTACTCTTGATCAGTTGCTCAAGAGCGTCATCTACAAGATCTTCATCACTGGACAGATCAATGGCATCGTTGCGCAGAATAGCAGCAGCTGTCAGTTCTTGGCCAGTGTGTGGTAGAGGCATCTTGACCTTCTGGGGCTTGGAGACGCGTGACAAGTCTTCAGACTGCACACTGTCTTCAGGAGGTGCAGTGGCCAGTGGCTTCGCCTGTGAGATTTTTGGTGCAGAGGCAGGCTTTGAAGCTTTTGGCTGCTTCAGTTTCTTTGGCTTCGGTGCTGCAGGCGCTTCATCTGATTCAGCGTCATCTGCAGGCTCATTCACGGCAGTCCCTTGAATCACGATATGGGTGATGAGACCTTCCAAGTTGTAGAAGGGCCCAAGAAGATTGGGTTCAGCTTCGCGAGTTTCATCGGCACGGGGAGCAGAGGGACCAGGGTTGAAGTCTAATCCCAAAGACTTCTTGTTCTGCTTCGCTGAGTTCTTAGCAAACTGGAAGTTGCGCTTGAACAGATTGTCGTCACGACACCATAGTAGTGACGATGGGTGTCCATCTGCAGGCTGTGGCCCACGGACCATGCAGGGATAGAAGCCTTGTTCAATGGCTTCTTCTCTGGACCTGGGTTGAAGATTCTTGTATAGGATGTCTCCCCACGGTCGCTTGATGGCATTTTTCTCAGCATATTCTTGGGTCACAAACCGGTATTTGAACCATTGTTCTGCCCAATATCTTCGAATCCATTGGATTCAGGTCTTGCGCTGATTGTAATCCTCTTCAGGATCTGTCTTGTAAAGCTCTAAGAGGTCATCAGGCAAATCTCTTGATGTTCCCCCACGACGCTGTCTGCCTCCCTTCCTTGCAGATTTCTCTATAGCCATGAACTTTAAACTGAAAGGCTTCAATACGTTCAAAGGCTTCAAAGGCTTTCGCTTGCTAGACAAACAGGAATTGGCTTCGGGAGAATTTATATGATGCTGTAAGAATTCTGCAAATGAATACAGACTATGAGAACCAAGGGATTCTCTCACGGATATGTACCTGTGACAGCATTAAGGTGCAAGGGAAGGGGAAGAGGTCATATGCATTCTCAAAAGATTTTGAAGATAAATCAGTTTAGAAGACATTGACCTCATCGTGCGAAGACATTCACTCATAGATAAGGAGTTGGTTCCAGATTTGTACGAATCCATGGATCAGTACAAGTGAGGAATCTAACTACTTTGTGAAGCATAAGTGAATATACTAGGCATATTATGAGATGCAGAATGAAAGAGATCCAACTTGTGTGAATAGAAACTGCTTGTGGTAGAAAATGACGAAGCTATAGGATCAAAGGGGCCGTAAAAAGGAAGTTTTATTTACCACATGAAGAACTGCTAGACGGACTGGAAGAGGAGGCCGAGTAGTTCGATCGTCCGTGCCCTAACTTGGCGACGGAGGACACCTACGGCGACGGCGGAGAAGACGATGTCCGTGGTCGGCGTGAAGACGGCGTCGGAGAGGTTGCGACAGCGAAGCGCTTCGTCGCTGGTGTCATCGAGAGCTAGTGGTGGCACTAGGGTTCGTGCGAGAGTGGAAGAAGAGATAATGACTGCGGTGAGGCGTGTATTTATAGGTACAGGGGCGGCTCAGTGTTATTACACAGGTGCCCCTGGCGATTCACTTCTGAGGAACACGTGGCCATCATGCAGCATATCGGGGGTTGTTCCACGTCCCACGCACGCCTGGATTGTCGGGTGGTCGTTCCCACTTCTCCGGGTTTCAGGTGAAGGAATGAGCATTGAAAACAGACTTAATGTTTGTCTCTGTATCTTCTGCTGACAAGGACGTAAAGAAGACATTCGACAATTTCAATAGAATGCATATGATTTGGAGAGATAGAGTTTGAGATAGAAAGCATAGAGAGGTTAGGGTCCGATCACATTCACTTAGTTTAAAAGATTCAACACGAAGACATAGCTATAAGTGAATGATGTAGAGGACAGAACACTAGTATATATATATATATATATATATATATATATATATATATATATATATATATATATATATAATCAACATAGTGAAGATAATCATGAAGACATGTTGAGATTGAAGTCAAACCAAATGTGAAGACATAGCAAATGTAACGCCATGAGTGAAACACTTCAAACAGAACCTTTGGTGGTGGCGTTACCCACCGTATAGGAAGTATTAGACCCAGACACGGCGCACAATTATCGTGGCGCTCCGAAGTCAAATTCCACATTAATGTATTCACACTTAGAATGTATGTCTTCATTGATTGAAGATCTACTTTACTTCGTGTGTTGCACATCTAAGTCATTAATATGCATAAGTGTTAGGATGTGTGCCTGATCACAGGACATTTGAGGATTCCAAGATATTTAACTCACACCGTAACTTGCAAAATCTCTTCTCATCCAAGGGCTTGGTGAAGATATCTGCCAATTGCTCTTTAGTGTTGACGTGTATGATATCAATGTCTTCCTTCACAACATGATCTTTGAGAAAGTGATGACGAATTTCAATGTGCTTTGTCTTCGAGTGCTGAACTGGGTTGTTGGCAATCTTGATGGCGCTTTTGTTATCGCAGTAGAGTGGCACTTGCTTCAGATGAATGCCACAGTCCTTGAGTGTTTGCTTCATCCACAGAAGCTGAGCGCAGCAAGATCCAGCAGCAATATATTCAGATTCAACAGTGGAGAGAGATACACAGTTCTGCTTCTTTGAAGACCAACATACAAGTGATCATCCCAGAAAATGACATGTGCCTGACGTAGACTTGCGATTCACCTTGTCACCAGCATAATCAGCATCCGAGAATCCAACCAGATCAAACTCCGAGCCCTTTGGATACCATAATCCTAGAGTTGGGGTGTGAGCCAAATATCGAAGAATTTGCTTCACAGCTAAGTGATGCGACTCCTTTGGTGCCGCTTGAAATTGAGCACACATGCAAACACTAAGCATAGTATCTGGCCTAGATGCACATAGATAAAGTAAAGAACCAATCATGGAGCGGTATACCTTTTGATCGAACTCTTTACCATTGTCGTCGGGACCCAGATGATGTTTGGCTGGCATTGGCGTCGTGAAGCCTTTGCAGTCTTGCATACCAAACTTCTTCAGGCAATCTTTGAGATACTTCTCTTGAGATATGAAGATGTCGTTGCGTTGCTGTCGTATTTGAAGACCGAGGAAGAACTTCAGCTCTCCCATCATGGACATCTGATATTGCTCTTGCATCATATATCCAAACTCTTCACTGTACTTCTGATTGGTGCAGCCGAAGATAATGTCATCCACATATATTTGGCATACAAACAGTTCACCATCATATGTCTTCGTGAAGAGAGTGGGGTCGAGGGAACCAGGTATGAAGCCTTTGCTCTTCAGGAAGTATTTGAGTGTGTCATACCAAGCCCGAGGGGCTTGTTTGAGGCCATACAGTGCCTTGTTGAGCTTGTATACCATGTTAGGATGTTTTGGATCTTCAAAGCCAGGCGGTTGTGCAACATACACTTCTTCTTCAATTGCCATTGAGAAAGGCGCTCTTCACATCCATTTGATATAGAAGTATGTTATGATGATTTGCATAGGCCAGCAGTATGCGTATGGCTTCAAGTCGAGCCACATGAGCAAATGTTTCATCGAAGTCAATGCCTTACACTTGAGTATATCCTTGAGCAACGAGACGAGCTTTGTTTCTGACAACTTGACCATGCTCATCTTGCTTGTTGCGGTATATCCATTTGGTGCCGATTATATTGTGCTTCCGAGGATCAGGACGCTTAACCAGTTCCCATACATTATTCAGCTCAAACTGTTGAAGCTCTTCTTGCATAGCTTGAATCCATTCAGGTTCCATGAAGGCTTCTTCAACTTTCTTGGGTTCTGTTATTGAAATGAATGCGAAGTGCCCACAGAAATTTGCTAGCTGAGTTGCCCTTGAACGAGTGAGCGGACCGGGTGCATTGATGCTATCAATTATTCTCTCAATCTGCACTTCATTGGCAACACAAGGATGTACTGGGCGAAGATTTTGCTCTTGCTGATCATTGTCATTGTTAGAAGGATTGTCTTTAGGTTGAGCATTGTCTTCAGGTTGATCAGGTGCGGATATGATAAGTTCCTCTTCAGGTTGAGCTTCAGAGGGTATGATTTCTCCAGTTCCCATTAGTTTGATTGATTCACTGGATGGAACTTCATCTAGCACATTTGGCAGGTGCTCTCTTTGTGAACCGTTAGTCTCATCGAACCACACATCCACTGTTTCAACCACTTTATAATGAAAGAGATTGAAGACTCTGTAGGAGTGTGAATCCTTTCCATATCCAAGCATAAAACCCTCATGTGCTTTTGGTGCAAATTTTGAAGTGTGATGTGGATCCTTGATCCAGCACTTGGCGCCAAATACTCTGAAGTAACTGGCATTTGGCTTCTTGCCAGTAAGGAGCTCATAAGATGTCTTGTTCAGAAGCTTGTGAAGATAAACACAATTGATTGTATGGCATGCAGTATCAATGGCTTCAGGCCAGAATTTTCTTGGAGTCTTGTATTCATCAAGCATCGTTCGGGCCATCTCAATGAGTGTTCTATTCTTGCGTTCGACGACGCCATTCTGCTGTGGCGTATACGGGGCTGAGAATTCATGTGTGATGCCCAAAGTATCAAGATAAGGCCAGTGTTCTTGAATTCAGTGCCATTGTCACTTTTGATGTGCTTTATCTTGGCGCCATAGTTGTTCATTGCTCGATTGGCGAAGCGTCTGAAGACATCCTGCGCTTCAGTCTTGTAGAGGATCATGTGCACCCAAGTATATCTAGAATAATCATCAACAACGACAAAGCCATAGAGACAAGCAGTATTAGTAAGAGTTGAGTAATGAGTGGGACCGAAAAGATCCATGTGGAGCAGTTCGAAGGGTCAAGTAGTTGTCATGATTGTCTTCGAGGGATGTTTGGCCCTCGTCATGCATCTTTCCTGCTTCACAGGCACCGCATAAGTGATCTTTCTTGAACTTGATGCCCTCGATGCCTATGACATGCTTCTTCTTTGCAAGGGTATGGAGGTTCCTCATGCCAGCATGCCCTAGCCTCCGATGCCAGAGCCAGCATTCTGAAGCTTTTGCTAGAAGACATACGGCAAGCTGTGGTCCTGCTGAGAAATCTACCACATACAAATCATCTTTCCGATACCCTTCAAACACTAGATACTTGTCAGATTCCATTAGAACAAGGCAACGATATTTTCCAAACATTACGATCATGTTCAAATCGCAAAGCATTGAGACAGACATTAAGTTGAAGCCAAGGGATTCAACAAGCATGACTTTATCCATGTGTTGATCCTTTGAGATTGCAACTCTACCTAAACCCAATACCATACTTTTACCAGTGTCAGCAAATGTGATGTGACTCTTGTCGGATGGACGTAAGGTTGAGTCCATAAGAAGGCTTCTTTTGCCAGTCATGTGATTGGTACACCCATTATCAATAATCCATTCTGAAGACGCTGGTGTCGTACCCTACAATGCAATTAGGGGGATAGGCTTCACGAAGAGAATTGTGAAGCAAAAACATTTGACGAACCAGTGGGTTATGAAAGCTTAGATCCAGATTAGGACTGATAGGGAGAGTAGCAAGCAATTTAGGAACGAAGTACATAGTAAGACCATTCGGGCATTTGATCTTGCGCCCTACAAGATGTTTAAGGTCCCCAGCAATAGTGTCAGACGATTTTGGTTTTCTGCTGGAGACCCTTCCCTGCAAAAGAGAGTTAAGCTTTCTTAGCCACCCACATCTTCAAGGGTGGCTTAGAAGCAATAAGTCTAAGTGCAGCATCTGAGAACTTTGGCTTTGGAGCCCTAGCAAACAGTCTTGCAGGCGGACAATAGTACTCATAAGAATAAGCAGAATAGTTCTTGGTCTTATGAACATGGTAGTTTGATGAACCGCGCTCATATTCATAGGCCTGAGTATGGTTTCCCTGCAAAACATTTGCGTTAGTGCGACTCAGGTGAGTCCTCTGTCTGTATGAAGCCTTTGGACCATATGAAGTCTGTGGTTTGGGGTTTGTCTTCTTCACTTATGGTGTCATGATGACATTCACAGGAAGATTCTCCAAACACTTTTTCGGCACCCAGATCTTCTTCATAGGCGGCCCATTCCTGCAGTTAGTACCAATATACTTGGCAAACACTTCACCATTCTGATTCTTAAACAGTTTATAGTTTGCATCAAAGGATTCATCAATGACAATGGGGTTAGCACACGTGAAGCCAGATAGAGTGGATGGATCTGCTGAAAGTTCCTTTGCAGCAACCCACGTGGTTTTGGGGTACTGCTCAGGTTTCCAGTAAGAGCCATCGACATTCATTTTCCTTACGAACCCAACACCCTCTTTCCTCGGGTTTCGGTTCAGGATCTTCTTTTTGAGGACATCACATAGTGTCTGATGCCCTTTAAGACTTTTGTACATCCCTGTTTCAAGCAATGTCTTCAACCTAGCATTCTCATCAGCAATAGCAGTGGTATCCTCAGCAGAGGGGTTAGTTCCCACATCAACAGTTGAAGATATTGCAACAGTAGCAGCAGTAGAACATTCAGCAACAGAAGTAGCATTATCACGCTCAATGCATTTAAAACATGGTGGTTCAAATTCTTCCTGAGCGGAATTGATCTATTCGGTGCGAAGTGACTCGTTTTCCTTTTGAAGATCTTCATGAGCCGCTCTCAATTTCTCAAGATCTTGCATAGGAAAGCTTTTCATGAGTTGTTGAGAGCGTTTCATGACGACTTTCAAGTTCCTCATACTTAACATGAAGATTTTTTATGTCTTCAATTAGGGACTTAGATCGAGTCATTTCAGCGCCTAACAGATCATCGCTTTTGTCTAACAGTTTTTGAATATGTTCCATAGCTTTCTGTTGTTCAGTTGCAATTTTAGCAAGTGTTTTGTAGCTGGGTCTTGAACCACAATCAGAGTCATCTTCACTAGATGTTTGATAGTGAGTAGTGTGTGTGTTTACCTTGGCACCATGTGCCATCAAGCAGTAGGTAGGGGCGGAGTAGTCCTTGTCATTTGCATCGGTGTCGGTGATGAAGTCATTGTCTTCAGTGTTGAAGATGGACTTGGCAACGTATGCTGTAGCCAGACTTGCAACGCCAGAATCGGACTCCTCCTCAGACTCCACCTCCACCTCCTCAGAAGCGGACTCCTCCTCTGAATCCATTTCCTTGCCAACAAACGCACGTGCCTTGCCAGATGAGCTCTTCTTGTGTGATGAAGACTTTGAGGAAGACTTGGAAGAAGACTCTGAGTATTTCTTCTTCTTCTTGTCGTCAGAGTCATATTCCTTGCTCTTCTTCTCCTTTTTGTTCTCATTGTCCCACTGTGGACACTCAGAGATGAAGTGGCCAGGTTTCTTGCACTTGTGGCATGTTTTCTTCTTGTAGTCATGAGCAGAAGCTTCATCATTCCTTGAGCTTGATCATGAAGACTTTCTGAAGCCTTTCTTCTTGGTGAATTTTTGGAACTTCTTCACCAGCACAACAAGTTCCTTTCCAATGTCTTTAGGATCATCAGAACTGCTGTCAGATTTTTCTTCAAATGAGGAGACAGCTTTTTCCTTCAAGGCACGAGTTCGCCCATAGTTGGGACCGTAGATATCTCTTTTCTCAGAAAGCTGAAACTCATGTGTGTTGAGCCTCTCAAGTATGTCAGATGGATCGAGTGTCTTGAAATCAGGACGTTCTTGAATCATCAGGGCTAGGGTGTCAAACAAACTGTCTAGTGATCTCAGTAGTGTCTTGAAGACTTCATGCTTGGTGATCTCAGTAGGCCGAGGGCTTGAAGCTCATTTGTGATGTCAGTGAGTCGATCAAACATGAGCTGGACATTCTCATCGTCATTTCGCTTGAAGCGGTTGAAGAGGTTGCGAAGGACACTGATTCTCTGATCTCTCTGGGTTGAGACGCCTTCGTTGACCTTGGAGAGCCAGTCCCAGACTAGCTTAGATGTTTCCAAAGCACTCACGCGGCCATACTGTCCTTTGGTCAGATGACCACAGATGATATTCTTGGCAGTAGAGTCCAGTTGAACGAACTTCTTGACGTCAGCAGCAGTGACACCTTCTCTAGCCTTGGGAACGCCGTTCTTGACGACATACCATAGGTCGACGTCAATGGCTTCTAGATGCATGCGCATCTTATTCTTCCAGTAGGGATATTCAGTTCCATCGAAGAAGGGGCACACAGCGGAGACTTTGATTGTCCCTGCAGTCGACATAGCTAAAACTCCAGGTGGTTAAACCGAATCACACAGAACAAGGGAGTACCTTTCTCTGATACCAATTGAGTGCGTTATATCGACTAGAGGGGGGGTGAATAGGTGATTTTTATGAAAGTCTTCAAAATGTGGAAGTTTCGAAGACAAACGATAAAGATAAACCTATTACCATGCAGCGGAAGATAGACTACACTAGGCAAACCATAGTCATGTATTCAATGAAGTGAAAGCACAATGACTAATAGCAGCAATGTAGTAAGGATCAGGTAGGAAGATATTATGAAGCCAAACAGAACACTCAGTCACTTAGTGAAGACAGAAGATAGTGCAATCATACAATTTCTTCACAAGTACCAACAGTAAGTAAAGGGAAGGGAAGGATGAAACCAGTGACTCGTTGAAGACAATGATTTGTTGGACCAGTTCCAGTTGCTGTGACAACTGTACGTCTGGTTAAGGCGGCTAGGTATTTAAACCTGAGGACACACAGTCCCGGACACCCAGTCCTGAACACGCAGCTCAGGACACCCAGTCCTCACCGTATTCCCCTTGAGCTAAGGTCACACAGACCTCGCCCAATCACTCTGGTAAGTCTTCAAGGTAGACTCCCAAACCTTCGCAGACTTCGTTCACCAGCGATCCACAATGGCTCTTGGATGCTCAGAACGCGATGCCTAACCGGCTGGAGGATTCACAGTCCTCAAGTGTAATAAGTCTTGAGATCACACAGACAAGAAGACTTAAGTGATGCCTAACACTTTTTGGCTCTGGGTGGTTAGGGCTTTATTCTCGCAAGGAATTCTCTCTCTCAAAGGCTTCGAGGTGGGCTGCTCTCAAACGACAAAAGCCGTACTCTAACTCTGAGCAGCCAACCATTTATGGTTGTAGGGGGTGGGCTATTTATAGCCACTAGGCAACCCGACCTGATTTTTCCGAAATGACCCTGGGTCACTAAGGAACTGATACGTGTTCCAACGGTCAGATTTCAAACTCACACGGCAACTTTACTTGGGCTACAAGCAAGGCTGACTTGTCCGACTCTGGACAAGATTCGCTCTCATAGTCTTCACTCGAAGACATAGGTTTTGGTTAAGCATCACTTCAGTCATTCTGACTGGTTCTCTTGGACCCCACTTAACAGTACGGTGGTTCCTATGACTCAACAGAGAAGAAAAAAGAACTACGAAAGATCTAAGTCTTCGAGCTCCATAGGCTTCATGCAATGTCTTCTCTTGTCATAGTCTTCAATGAGAATATCTTCATAAACCACCTTTGACATCAATGTCTTCATACATTTTTAGGGGTCATCTCTGGTAGGAAAACTGAATCAATGAGGGACTTCTACCTGTGTTATCCTGCAATTCTCACAAACACATTAGTCCCTCAACTAGGTTTGTCGTCAATACTCCAAACCCAACTAGGGGTGGCACTAGATGCACTCACAAAAGCCCCTACGACACTTCTGTACCTTGTGCCTTCTTCTTCCTTAAGTGGCTCTCCCTCAAATGCTGAAAGCTTTTCCGAAGAAGACAATGGTGTAGGTGAAGCTTTACAATCCTTCATTCCCATACAAACCAGAAGTTCAATAGCATATTTCTCTTGATTAAGTACTATATCATCTTGAATCTTCTTGACTTCAATTCCTAGAAAGAAGTGTAGATCACCAAGATCTTTCAAAGCAAACTCTGAGCTTAGGTCATGCAAGAGAGCATTAGTGGCACTTTGTGAAGAACTTGCAACTATAATATCATCCACATATATCAGTAAAAATATAGCAACGTTTGCCTTGTTGTAAATGAAGAGAGACGTGCCAGCTTTTGATGCAGCAAAGCCAAGACGTCTTAACTGAGAGCTTAATCTTGAGTACCATGCTCTTGGTGCTTGTTTCAGTCCATAAAGTGCCCTATCAAGTTTGCACACATAATGAGGTGCACTCTTTTCTGCATACCCAGGTGGTTGTCTCATGTAAACCTCCTCTTCCAGAACACCATGTAAAAACGCGTTCTGAACGTCTAGCTGTCTCAAGCTCCATCCTCTAGACACAGCAATAGATAATACAAGCCTAATAGTCGCTGCTTTAACAACAGGGCTAAAAGTATCTTCATAATCCAAGCCGTAACGTTGTTTAAAACCTTTTGCAACTAAACGTGCTTTATACCTATCAATTGAGCCATCTGCCTTCTTTTTGATTCTGTAAACTCACTTACAGTCAATAATATTTTTACCTCTTGGTTCCGGTACAAGGTCCCATGTCTTGTTCCTCATAAGTGCCATGTATTCCTCGTCCATTGCAATTTTCCACTTCTGATCCTTCAGTGCATCCTCCAACTTTGTTGGTTCTCCTGCGACACACAACATTCCATATCGTATAGTGCCATCAGTTCGAACTTTTGGGTTTCTAATACCTTTTTGTAGCCGAGTTGTAACACGTGAAGTTACTTGTGGTTGATGCCTTATAACCTACTGTATAGGAGGTGGTGTAGAAGACTCAGCCGCAGCAGATCCTGGAGAGAATATGGACTCGCTTTGCACAAGAGATCCTGTAGCCTGTGGTGTGGCGGAAGAAGTTACTGCATCATCTATACCGGCCGCAGACGATCCCATGGAATCACCCTGAACATGCATGCGGAGCCGACAATCAGTGCGGGACGCGCTTGGCGACGCGGTTTCTGGCAACGCGGTTTCTGGCGATGCCGTGGGCCTACGCGCGAAGCGTGGGGTGGCAGGTGATGACGTGGCGCTCACGGGCTGGTGCAGAGCACTTCTGCCTGGCGCGTGATCCCGCGCGTATCAGCGCGCGTGATCCGATGAAGACTGCAACACAGGAGTTTCAGGCGATGCGAAATCTTCCTCGTGTTCCACCCCGCTTCGTCATTTTCTGGCACATGAAATACAGCTCCGTTTTCTTCAAAAAATTGATCATTTTCTGCACCGTTTTCTGCACCGTTTTCTGCTACAACTTCTGCATGGTCCTACACATGAGTAGTACTAGTAGGATCATCAGTTGAGTTAGTACAATCGTCGCCCCCTTGATCAAAGTTTTGGAGATTAGGTGGAAGAAGGAGTATTTCTTTCCTAAGGAGGGCTCCGGCATTAGGATGAAGAGACTCAAAAGGATACACTGATTCATCAAACACAACATCCCGAGAAATATACACTCTGCCGGTGGAAACATCTAGGCATTTAACGCCTTTGTGAATAGGACTGTAGCCAAGAAATACACACTTCTTGGAATGAAACGCAAGCTTGCGTGTATTGTAAGGATGAAGGTTGGGCCAACAAGCACAACCAAACACACAGAGAGAGTTATAGTCAGGAGTAGTACCAAAAAGACGTGTGATGGGAGTCTCAAATTTAATGACTTTGCTAGGGAGTAAATTTATGAGATATGTAGCAGTCAAGAATGCTTCATCCCAGAACTCTAATGGCATAGATGCATTTGCCAATAGAGCTAGTCCTACTTCAACAACATGACGATGTTTTCTCTCGGCAGAACTGTTTTGTTGATGTGCATGGGGACACGACACATGATGTGAGATGCCAAGTTGCTGAAAAAAGAGATTGCGTTTCTTGTATTCACCTCCCCAACCCGTTTGCATGGCAATGATCTTAGTGTTTAGTTTCCGCTCAACAAGATTTTGGAAATTTTTGAACACTTGAAACACTTCAGACCGTTTCTTAAGAAGATAGATCCAAGTAAATTTGCTATAGTCATCAATGAAACTTACATAATATGAGTGTCTACCAACAGAGGTAGGAGCAGGCCCCCAAACATCTGAGAATATAAGTTGTAAGGATGCAGTAGAAATACTGATAGAAATAGGATATGGCAACTGATGATTCTTAGCTTGCTGACAAGGATCACAAATTGACTCAATGCTAGACTCATGCGAATGAGGAAGTTTATTCTTACTAAGAACAAGCTTAACAATAACTGATGAAGGATGACCTAATCTACTGTGCCACTTTGCTGAAGACGGCTTGACAGCAACAAAGGCATGTTTATTTGATGACGATGATGAAGATATGATCGGGTAGAGACCTCCCACGCACTTGCCCCTAAGAAGTACTCTCCTCGTGTCCAAGTCCTTAACCAAAAAGAAGTAAGGATAGAATTCAATGAGAACACAATTATCAAGGGTAAATCTATGAACAGAAAGAAGATTTTTTGATGTTTCGGGCACATATAGAATTCTGTTTAGATTAAAAAATTTAAGGGGGTTTTGAAAATTGAACTACCAACATGAGTAATGTCCATACTAGAACCACTTGCAGTGTGCACTTGGTCATGTCCACGGTACTTGTTCCTGATGGTCAGCTTGTCGAGCTCCCCCGTGATGTGGTTGGTAGCACCAGTATCCGCATACCAATTTGTGTCGATGTCGTAGGAGTCAGTGACAGCGTTTGCCTCCTTCTCCTCGTACTCCTCGTCCTCCTCATAACGATCCAAGCATGCACGAGCGCCTCCTCGATGATGCTTGAGACAGATCTGGCACTCAGGATAATCCCGGTGCTGTTGACGTTGCTGATTCTGTTGTTGGGGACGGCCACCTCGAGCTCCCCTGTTGCTGCTGCTTGGAGCAGAGGGAGAGTGCCTCCCTCGACCGCACCCCCTGGTCCCACGTGCGCGCGCCCTGGACCTGTACTGGCCGCGACCTCTATACGCCAGGTTCGCTGAAGTGTTGAAGCCTCCTTCTTCTCCATCGCCCAGCATCTCCATGCGCTGGTCGAAGGCGGCGATCTGAGCAAAGAGCTCGTCAAAGTTGATGGAGGTCTTGACAGCACCAATGGCCGCCACCACCGGATCATAGTCGCGATTCAATCCGGCGAGCATGTAGTCCACCATCTCGGGATCGGAGACCGGGCGTCCTGCCGCCACGAGTTCATCCCTGAGACTCTTCATCTTGGAGATGTACGCCGTGCTGGACATGCTGACCTTCTTTGTCGTGGTGATGGCGATCCTCAAGTTGGTGATGCGGGATTGGGACTGCGATGCAAACAGGGTGGTGATGCCGGTCCACAAATCATAGGTATTTTCCTTACCGACGAACTGTGCGAGGACTTCCGTGGAGAGGGAGTTCATCAGGTAGCTGAGGACCTGTTGGTCCTTTGATAGCCATGGCGCATAAAGTGGATTGGGTACCACTTCCATGGTCTTGTCCGACTTCTGCTGCTCCACCGTGGTCGGGGGCGCCGCATCGGTTCCATCCAGGAGCCCCGTGACCTGCGCTCCTCGCCGGCCGGGCATGACCTGGGCCTTCCACAAGAGGTAGTTTCCCTTGCTAAGCTTTTCCGCTGGTGGAGGTCCGAGGTTGAGGACGACCGGTGCCGAGCTGGAAGACATGACGATGGGGATTGGCTTCTGGTAGCGATGGGAATTGGCTTCTGGTAGCTAGATGGGAAGAGAATAGGCTCTGATACCATGTAATATTGAAGCGTTCCTACTCCCTCGTAAGGGAGCCGCGTTGGGTTTTATTGATCGAGACAGGAAGCCCCTGTCGTGGCTTACAAGTTTCCATCTATCGCTAGGATACAATGGTTTACAGAGGAGAGGAAATCGAACCAGATACGGGAGAGAGAGAGAGACAAGACAGAGGTTGAGATTACATGAGTTTAAACTAGATTCTATCTCTAACTCTAACATGAGTTATACTAGATTATAGTTTTAGCATATGTGTGTTCCCAATGGACTGAGGTACCTAGTTCAATTAATTAGGTTCCTTGCGGTGAAACCTGCTCTTCGGATTCAAATTTTAGACTTGATACAGATGCTCTTAACCACCAGAAAGAATTCTCATAGTTGCTATCTGATGACTACAAAAGTGTCTCTCGGCATCTACATTGATAGGCAGATCATGTTAGGTTTAATCTTGATCTCAAGTATTTGCATGTATGAGTTTTGCATGTAGTAGAGTCTAGGGTGTAAAGTGTCCGGCGAAGCTTCAGTGTTGTGCGCGGAAAGGAGGCGAGATGCCGGGCTGCTATGCAATGTGGCGAGTACCGCGAGATGCCAAATGTGCCGTGCGACACGGCGATGTCGTGAGAAGCGGCAAGGCGATGCAGAAGGTGGAGCGTGACATGCAACATATTGAACCGGTGAGTCATTCAGATGGGTTTGAAGCAGCCATGCATGCATGAGGTAGTTGGCATGTTGCCGAGTGATTCGGTCGTGTTGATTAGTACATGCACGTCATTAGCTGGTGGAGGTTGCACGTAGAAGAATTAGTGGAGTAGTGGCACAGGACGTGTGCATAGAAAGTGGATCAGGACGTTGGCCTATGGCCGTGTGAGTTCGAGCGTGAGTTTAGAGATTAGCTGGTAGTACGATCGTGTGTGAGTCTGTTGTACTACAAGCTATTTAAGGTGAACAAAGAAATGAGAAAGTAAGGCCAAGAGGGCCGAAGGAGAAAACATGTAGCGTCTGTGATTTTCACCGGAGACAAGGCAAAGCCAGCTTTCTCCTTGGTTAAGTGTGTGTGCGTGTGAGTTTCCCACCATATGTGTGTGTGTTCTTGAGAGATAAGAACCCATAGAAGAGAGAAGAGAGAGCTGTGCGAGGCAGCTAGAGGAAGAAGAAGCGGCGCTGCGAGAGGCGGCGCCAACAGATCATACCTACATTCGCTCCTTTTACTTCGTCCAAACATTTATGCCTATAGTTCTTATGATTATATACTACTTTGTAATCTCCTCGATCGAGCAGTCTCTACATGAAAAGGACGCACACATCTTTGGAGATGGATGTTAAGGACATTAATTAGCCATCCACGTGCTTCTTCATGGCCTTCCTCGAAGACGATCAGATTGGTGACGTTGCGTTTTGGCAATCTCATACCAGTTGCCAATTCCATACGCTTGCAGCACTGTTACCATTGGAATATCTCCCACTCCTTTTTGTTAATATCTTAATTAATCGCATTATGAGGCCATGATGCCGGTCCTTTATTGAATCTTTGCGGGGGCAGCCACTGATCTTTGTGTATACTTTTGAAAGTTTGGAACTCTGAGAGTGACTTCATAACTTCACATATTGGGATCCCTTTCTCTGCAGTGTATAGCTAGGATCATTGTGGAACAACTTTGATGAAAGTGAACGCATATCTTGATTAAGACTGATCGATTGACCGACGTAACTTGGTAAGTACTAGTGGCGTCAAAATTGCTTGTATTCTGAGTTGTTGCTCCGGTGAATTATTTTTTGTATATATGTATAGTCCGTTTTGTGAATGATTGCCCAAAACTTGAACTTTAGTCTAAAATTGCTTTGCTGCAACGATTTTTTTAGTCGGCGCCTCTTTATTTATCAAGCTAGTGTGTTGGTCATCTTTAACTTTTAGGTCATCTCTGGTCTTCATCATTTGCATTTTGTAGTCTTGAAACAGACTTTCACCCCACTTGATATAAATCATTAACGGTCGAACTGATAGAAGGTGATGAAGAAATCCTCATACAGGCAGATCATTTTTTTTTTTGCATCCGAGCGAGGGGCACAAGTACAACTAACCCAACAAAAACGCCACACCTAGCAAGAGACGCCAAAGACTACCGAACAGGACCAAAACCAAGCCGCCTCGAGAAACCACCGGACACCTTAGAACCAAACACACTGAGCCATCTTTGGAGGGGGCAAGCTGGCTATTGAGACTGTCCCCTTGCTCTAGGCCATGGAGCACCACTCCTGCAAGGAGATAGCAAGGACCAAGAGAGAAAATCACGGGGAAACATGTATAAGATAGGAAATCACTGTGGCTACCCCACTCAATAGTCGAGAGCAGTACATGTGAGGGACATGCATGCCCGAAGCCATAGGCGAGCTGCAACCGAAAGGGATTGGCGCTCCGCACAGGCCTTAAGAGGGTGATGACGCCAAAACACCAAACGCCACCGCCGTCAAGCCCGAGAAGATGAACTGGAGGTTTTACCTGGAGCCCTGGCACCATGTGGAAACCCACAACAACGTCCTCAGGAGCGAAGCGACACCGTAGCACTACTAGGGAAAAGCTTATACACAAAGACTTATCAGTAACGCTTGTTAAAACAAAGCGCTATTGCTATTTAGTAGTAGCGTGTGGGAGAAAAAGGCGCTACTGCTATCCACATAGCAGTAGCGCGTGGTAGCAGAACGCACTACTGCTACGTTTGAACTGGGCGTGCATGACGAGTCCCACTTTGCAGCAACACAGGTCGATATCCGGCGCTACTATTATACTCCGTAGTAGTAGCGCTTGTCCCCAACCCGCATTGCTACTAACCCTAGCTTACCGTCTTCCCCACGCGGCCGACCCTCACTCTCCTCCCTCTCACCCGCTCTTCTCACACTCCCTCTCAACTCTCTCAACTCTCTCCCGGCCGTCCTCCTCGTCGCTGCCGCATTGCCGCCACCGTCGTCCTCCTCGGCATGCCCCCTCCTCCGTCCTTCCACCGCCCTCCTCTCTCCTCCTCCGGCCACGACCTCCTCTCTCCTCCTCCGGTCGCGCCCTTCTCCTCCTCCTCCTCTAGACACTTCCTCCTCTGGCCGCGCCCTCCTAGCTCCTCCTCTGACGGCGCCCTCCTCCTCCTCCTCCGGCGGCGCCCTCCTCCTCCTCCATCCGCGCCCTCCTCACTCCTCTCTCCGCATCCGGCCGCCCTCCTCCTCTCACCTCCCTCTTCCCACTGCCCCTAACTCCTACCTCCTCCTCCTCCTCCTCACTCCTCCCTCCTCCCACCTCTCTCTGTATAGAAATTTTGAGTAAACAAAATTAGGTATACAAATTTTTAGTAGTAAAAATTAGTTAGCATTTGATTGTAGAATAGGTAGGTAGTATTTTACTAATTTTGTTCATATATATGAACCCTGGGTGTTCATATATATGAGCCCATTTCGTCATTAGAGCACTAAACTAGTTATATGTAATTAACCCTAGGTGCTCATATATATGAGCCCATTTCATCATTGGTACTAATTTTTGTAATGCTTGGATAGATAGATGGATTAAACTAGTTTTTTTTAGTAATGCTTTGGATAGATAGATGGATGGATGGATAGCTGTTTAGGGTTAGAACTAGGCTTTACAATTTTTTAGTAAATGTACGTCTTTTGAATCAGTATAATAATGTTTAGTTCATATCTTATAGGGTTTCACTAAGTACTAAAATGAGGATAATAATGTTTTTGTATATTTTTTGTTTTTGCAGAAATCAAGGAGCCCTGCATCATCCCCGCCGTCGTCCCCATCACCGACCCCCTCCGACCTTAGGTGAGACCAGCCAAATCCCCATGTTGATGATGATGTAGATGTTTTCATAGATGTAGTAGAGTAGTAGATGAGTAGCTGTGACAATTTCCATGGAATACAAAATTTTCAATGTAGGTCTTTCAAATATGATGGAGATTTAGACATGTGATATGTAGTGTTGTGTAGTACTAGTGCTTGCCCAAGTGGCCTATGTTTGCAGGGAACACCTCATAGTGTCCTATGTTTTGCCAGAGTGTTGATCAATTTCCATTCCGGCAAATTTCAGGCGCTCGATATATGTCCTTTTTAGCAAAGGTCATGCCGGACTTTTCCATGAATTTTGGCATTCCTTGTGCTAGAATATGTATGAAATATCGAGTGGCTCAGATTTTGTAGAAAGATAATTAAACGACATTTCGGGTTGACTTTAAGTCTGTCGGGAGTCCACCATATATATGAGAGGACGAAGAATCCCGACTGTTGTCGTGTGGGTAGCTTCTTCTTCATTCCAAGGTGCTAGACATTTTGGTGTAATGCACTTCGGAATTACAGGAGTAGCTACCATCAGCGACGGTCGCAAATGTCAGAGAGAAAGAATCCCGACTGTTGTCGTGGGGGTCGCTTCTCCTTCGTTCCCGTGTGCTAGACAATTTGGTGTAATGTACTCGGGGACGAAGGGAGGAGCGACCATCATCGACGGTCGAATATATACACCACGTGAGCTGAGAGTTTTCAAGAAAAGACTCGACAGACCGATAGTCAACCCGTGATGAATAATAATGATCTAGTTTAGTTTTTGTAGTACATATATTTAATTTTAGAAGTTTAATCTTTGAATTATGAACATAGGAAATATCGTCCGACGACGATAGGCTCCCGGAGTGCGACTGGTGCGGCGATGACCGGGGTCTGTGCGACAGGCCTCACCTGGTAGAAGGTCGACGCTTCAGTATTACACTCCAGAAGACCTTCGATGTTGAAATGGTACGCAACAACGACAAATGTTTTTTTGTAATTAGGCATGACTTCTGCTTTTTTAACGTGTAATTTTCGTCTTTTACAATTCGACTAGCTTATCTCATGCCATGCAAGATGCTATGTCTTGGAAATGATGGATTTTGAATATCTTGAAAGTATGGAAACAAAGATAGTTCACCTAAGGACCCATCATGGTATAGATTTTGATGTAAATCTATACAACGTATCCCTTTTTGGTTGCCCGAATTGGGAAGCACTTTGCAAGATGTATGATTTTCAAGATGGTATGCTTGTCACCTTGGATCTTGGTGATCCTGACATCGACGAACATAATATGGACATTTGGGTCCTTGTTGATACACTTCCAATTCTATCGCTATGTGGGTTTCTCAAATATGCTTATTAAGTAATTTATATTGTTTATTTCAAAATAGTTGACAACTTATTTCCATTGATAGCTTATTTTCATTCTTCAAAGAATGCGCGGAAGATGATAGACAGAACCTACTACACCGATGCGCAGAATTAACTTATCAGGAGAAAGATCATCTTATCTCATTTATTATTGATGTTGAGAATTACAATATCAATTATCAAACTCCTGTACATTATGGTCAATACGTGCCACTAGTGCACATGTTGAACTACTGTAATATCTATGGAGATGGCATGGTAAGATTTTTTAGTATTATGACATCCGTCCATCTTTTACATAAATTCTTCTAAAGCTAAACTACATTGCTAACTACACGTTATTACTATGTTTTTCAACAGAAAATCCCGAAGGATTGTGTTCCTCATCTCATGTTTCCGAAAGGTCGCCTTGATGTTATTAGCTTACGGCCAGGTCTGCCTAGGCTTCACTACTGTTCATACCGGATTTCTAAAACCGACAAAGACATGACAATCAAAGCATGGAAAAAATGTATGGACAATCGTAGAGAGCTACATGGAACCAACATTTTACGAAGCACAAGAATTGGAGACATGATAGTCTCCATTCTCCATAATGGAGAGTCAGGGCCTATATTGTTTTATGCCATTTTACCTTAGAGAGGGTAGTAGGTCCTATGAGAGAGGAGTAGGTCCTAGGTACAATGTGTTATTATGTGCTACAATGTGTTAGAGTTGATGATGATGATAAGGACGAGTTGTGATTATGACTAGTGACCAAGTTGTTATATGATGTCTCATGGACGAAAATAATGATCATGAGGAGTTGTTATATGACAATGATGTATTATGATGATAAGTTGTTAATAATAAGTTGTATTATGGCAATGATGTATTATGAGTGTCGAGCGGCCACCATGTCCACCACAAATCGGTAGGTCATCGTCCAAGGAATCGGGCACCACATCCTTGCACTTGTGTTGCAACACAGACATCACGAGAGACGTGAGAGCATCTTTAGCCACATACCTCTAATTCGATCCCTCAAACGTCCGCGGACACGCCCGATCAATGACCGGGCGCGTCTGTTTTGAACCCATATTTGTCCATCCACGCAGCCACAATTCTTATTCTCTTCCTCATATGTCTGGTCACTAGCACGTGATTGGTGAAAATGAAGAGAGAGGAATAAAAAAATGAATAAAGAAAGAGAAAATGTGGTCCGGATGGGGTTGCGTCCTATGTGGCGGAATGACCGGGTGTGTCCGCGAGCCCTGATACCCTCCCCATATTTGAGATGGATATGGAGGTTCGCGGACAGACCGGGCGTATAGGGATGATATGGGGGGTCCGGTTGGGTCACGTTTTTCCTTTGTCTCTTGTCCTATCACTGACCGGGCGCGTCCGAGGGCGTATGAGGGATGGTTTGAGGCGTCCGGCTGTAGATGCTCTCACCACAATGACAATAGGCACCGGCATATGCACACCGTGTCAACACCACATGTCATACTTATTGTTCTCGAAACTATAACTAATAGGGTTTTCCTTTTTAAAATGTTTTTCTCATATGACTTATCATGAGACAAATAGTCATTACACATGGATCAATTTCCTTTTATTTTTCTGCTTAGTTTAAAGCTATCATCAATGTATTTTTGGAGAAGAGTCAAGATCATGCAAAGGATCTCTCTTGATGAATGGTGAATATCAAAGAATTAAAGACTTCAATTAATGGCAGATTATTCAATAACCAGTGTTGTACAAGGAGGTTGTAGGGTTGATTAGGAATATGATTAGCACAAGCGGATTAGTTAACTAACATATGGTAAATTAGCAAACCATCATTAGATAAAAAGTCAATTACACTAGTAGTGCTACAACTTGACGTAAACGATCATTTTGGTGTTAGAAATGTGATGTACATTGAAGTGGTGACAAAACTTGGCATTGTCATGCAAATACAATGCTTATCTCGTTTGTATACGGAGTCGATGCTAACTAGGTGAATGGGGCTGCAGATCTTGTGGCCCATTTTGCACCTGTCAGTTCTCTTTCTGATTTTTCTGTAGAAAGTATCTAAATTATAAGTGTTCTAAAAACTCTAAATTTTAATCTAAGTAATAAAAATAATGAATGAATATTTGTGACATGCAAACAGAATAAATTATTTTATAAAATTGTTCACATATTATTTTAAAATATTCATATATCCAAATAATGTTTATGAATTATAAAACTGTTTTCATAATTTATAAATAAAAGAATTTAAAATAAAATTTAGAAAAATATTTTATTATACAACATTTCAATAATTATACGCACGTTTGTATAGTTCATTGTTTGTTCATATAGATATTAAGTTTTTATAATTTAAATATAAACCGCGACTATATTTTTGTATTCATTGAACATTTGAATTTTATAAAATGTCTGTATTAAGTAAATATTTTTTATATCATGCACGGGTGTATATTTAAATTTTATAACTTACTAATACATTTTATGTATAAATTTTGTATCACACAAATATTTGAACATAATTTTTATTAATTACGTTTTAGAAATATATTTTAAAAAGTGAACAGTTATGGAAAGGGCTGCAGTATCTGCGATCCATATAAGCTCCGCATGCGGACTGGTTAGTGTATTTTTTTTTTGCGGGTGAAACGAGTATATATTAGTTAAATAATGTCATTACACTCGTTTTCAACATGAGAACGCTTTTGTGTGGTGGCTAGCCGTATTTGGTAACTAGGTTCGGTCGTGTGTTCGATTCTAGGAGTCCTGAAGTTTAGTTTATTTTTCACTCTCGTCTGACTGGCGGGACCCATTGTTGATAGAGGTGAAAAACATGCCACCTCTCCCATGTCAATAGGTGTTTTTTTGTGAAAAATATATATTTCGAGGGTGTTTTCCAAAAAATCAGGCCACACATCCTTTCTCTTTGGTGCAGTGGCTGACAGCGGGCCCCATGCGCCTAGTCAGCATCGACTTCATATACAAACGAGATAAACGCTGTATTTGCATGTTAGTACCAAGTTTTTGCACCACTTCGATGTATACCACAACTTTTAGCGTCAAAGTGATCGTTTATGTCAAGTTATAGCATCTCTAGTGTAATTGACTCTTAGATAAATAAATGGGCGTGTCCAACCCTGAACCATTGTGTCGTACGGATGTGTATGTCTGCAGTCACGGTTAGAGATGCCCTGACGGTCCGTTAATTAGCAGATGCACTATTCAGCCAGCAAAGCATGCAAATCAGCAACCTAAAAGAAGACTAGTAGGACTAATTTGTAGATGAACGCAACAAGCCTGGTAGTGGACTGAAAAGCACCTGAATAACTGCACGCTTGTGGCCGTAAAGCCTGGCGGCTATCTGTTGCATGCACTATCTGAAAAATCGATAGGAACAACAACAGAGAACACACACCCCTTTGTCAAAAGGAAATCCAAAGATTATGCATGCTAGCATGCATGGATCTATCGAACCGTGGTCAAAGGCAGTCAAAGACGTGAAAGATTGTGCTACCATGCAGCCTCCTTCCTACGCACGTTAAACGCCTTTCTTAGTCCAAATCTCTCCATTAGAGTACAAAACTATGCAGCATTGAATCATGAAGAAACGGCTAGACTTATCAGCTCTCTTCCATCCGTAAAGACAGGAGGAGCCTGGCAGAGTCGTCCAGAAACCAGGATTATTAGCTAGCACAAGAAGCCAGCTGAGTCAAGCAACTTTCTTATGTTTTTGTGTGTTGCTAAAAAGCAACTTTTTTATGTGTGTCCCACAAGCCAGAAGCCATCCCAAGATGGATCATGGCAGCGAGCAAAGGGCACTGACGTGTGCGCACATTGTAACGTATCCGCACTACGTACAGCCAGTACTTATGTACTACGTGTTGTTTCTCAGCTGCCGCTTCGTGTGTGCAACGGTGCAACGAGCGCAAGTAACCGCGTGGTGACTGATAACTCCTAAGTCCTAACTGGCTTGAGTTTGGACACTGGTCTGAGTCTCTTAAACGCGTGTGATCCGTAATTTGCGGCTTAGTGGCTGCGCGCTATAGCTCTCTGCCTTGTAGGGCACGTAGCCAAGCTGGCCTTACCTGGGACAGTTAACTTGAAGTGTACTGCAATTTCCCTAATATAAATCCACGCATTATGGAGGGAATTGCGAGAGGAAAAGTGTACCGACACAGGAAGCTTTGTGTCATGCATCCTGATGATTATCTTGTCCTTTGTTTAAAGCGGTCCCATGGCTGGTTGGGATTATCCATGCATTAGTTTTCTGTATTTGTTTCCATGATTGAGCAGGAATAGTTTGTGTGTGCCAATGGAGTCACACGCGATAAGGCATGTGCACTTTTTCTTGCCTCCGGAGCTTCCTTCCCAGCACTATATAAACCCTTCTGAGCTCCAGCTCCATTCAAGCTCTCAAGCAACAACCTCGAGTAGTAAGCTGGCAATTCTTCTCTTCCCATTCAGCCAACTATAAGCCATAGCTTGGTTGAACCATCTCATTGCTCTTCTCATCAACTCGACCGTCTCAAGTTCATAGCTAGTTAAGGTCTTGCAATGGGTGGCCTCTCTGTTCAGCACCCGTGGGCCTTTACCTTCGGCCTCCTAGGTATATCGTTGTCTACCTCAATATATAGATGTTTCCCAAATTAATTTGCTTCCATATGTTTAATCTCATTGCCCATTATTTTATTTTCATCTTTGTTCAATATGGTTTGCCAAAATGAGCTAGTGGATTCTTGTGTCAACATACGCATGGGGGTGTTACCTACTTGTGGTAGTATTCTGAGCATCCAAGATAGTGCGGGTTGCATGCCAAAAGTAAAAGATTTCTCTTGTTGCGACGTAGTGATCCTTCCTCTTTTGTCCCCGATCGCCATATTGTTGCAGGCCCCCCGCCGTTAATTTCTTTTGTGTAAACACCAAAAGCGGTATATATATCAAGTACAGTTCATTCGTCGTTGGAGGAATGCGTGGCGACGGCTAACAAAAAGGTAGAAAAGGGAAAGAAAGATGTAAACTAAAGGGCTCCAATACATATAGGAGTGGATTTTTCTTATGGTGTAGCGTGTGTGACATCTCACCAGCTAGCTAGCCATTACTGAAAGCTGGCTAACTGGGGATTGAAAGCGTACGCAACATCCATATGTCCCTTGTTCTCGCTGGATAACTGTCGTATGTAATGTAACGTACTAACGTGCCACTTTTGCTTCCCTGCAGGCAACGTCATCTCCTTCATGACCTACCTGGCCCCACTGTAAGCCTCTTACGTGTTTCCCTCTCCAGCTTTGCTTGTTGCATGGTCTCTCTCGTCTGACTGCGTGCACACCAATGGTGCATGGCGCTCATGCAGGCCGACGTTCTACAGGATCTACAAGAACAAGTCGACGCAGGGCTTCCAGTCCGTCCCTTACGTGGTGGCGCTCTTCAGCGCCATGCTGTGGATCTACTACGCGCTGCTCAAGTCCGACGAGTACCTCCTCATCACCATCAATTCAGCCGGCTGCGTCATCGAGACCATCTACATCGTCCTCTACCTCGCCTACGCGCACAAGCAGGCCAGGATCTTCACCGCCAAGATCCTCCTCCTCCTCAACGTCGGCGTCTTCGGCCTCATCCTCCTACTCACCCTGCTTCTCACGGCGGGTGAGAGGCGCATCGTCATGCTCGGGTGGGTCTGCGTCGGCTTCTCGGTCAGCGTCTTCGTCGCGCCCCTCAGCGTCATCGTGAGCACCCTAACTCTCGCATGTCTGTTACCATTGATCTTGATTTATAATCGATCTCTCTCTTAGCTGCTTGCCTCGTTGCTTTTGCATAATATGCAGCGTCTTGTGGTGCGCACCCGAAGCGTGGAGTTCATGCCCTTCTCCCTCTCCCTCTCCCTCACCGCCAGCGCAGTCGTCTGGTTCCTTTACGGCCTCCTCATCAAGGACAAATACGTCGCCGTAAGCAACACAAACAAAAATCACTTCGTCACTCAACTTTCCACGCTAGCTGTTTTTTGATTTGATCGTTACATGCAGCTGCCCAACATTCTTGGGTTCGCCTTCGGGGTTATCCAGATGGGGCTCTACGCCCTCTACCGCAACGCTACGCCCAGGCCGGCGCCCAAGGAGGTGGATGCCCCCGTGTCCGACGATGGTGCCGTCAAGGCGACCGAGCACGTCGTCAACATCTCTAAGCTCGGCCCGGCGGCGGCCGCCGTTGAGCTGCCCACGGTGAAGGAGGGGGCGGCCAAGAAGAGCGGCGTGGCCTCCGCCAGCGACGACTCCAAGGGGACACTCGAGAAGCTTGACAAGGCAATCCATGTCGAGCAAGTCTAGGCATGCATGCGTTCATGACACACGGATGTGTGTATATGTCGTGCATCCAAATAAGCCATGACGGGGATCAAGCAAACAAGCGGTGGAGAATGCATGCATGCATGCATGGGGCCTTGTAAATTGTACGTAGTAATTTCTACTGTCGATGCTCCATTCGAATTCAAGTGGTGAGTCGTACCTAGTACGTAGCTCGTTGCAAAGTGTTCTTATTTTATTCTGGTCGTGTTCATTAGCGTATCCATCCAGCACTTAGATGTAACGGTCTTATTATAATGAACCAGCAGGGTGAGCGCGTCTAGATGTAAATTATAACATATATTTTCCATCAAGTATTGTTTTTCTTGAAGATATTCTCGTCCCAGGTCAGGTGGTCAACAACAATTCAAAATTTAACCAAAATATAGCCATTATGAAAACATGGCTGCCCTTAGGAAGTCTATATGGGACTGTTGATAAGGACAGCCATGACATTATTGTATACGTTGTTAATCATGTAAACACTTGGTGCACCAAATTGATTACTCCGGATCTAACTAGTGGGGCGTTGTGACGGCTTCCCCCATCATCAAGCTTGTAGGTGTGGCGTGGTAGCTTTTAGTTGTTTGATGTATGTTTTTGCCAGAACTTTATTGAATAATTTAACAAAGATGACTGTGTGCATCTTTCGATGCGGAGGTCCGGGGTCTTTTTTGAAAGAAAAAAAACTTGGTGCATCAAATTGATCATGGGCTTTGGGACCAAGAGGAGAACCGATATGTCAGTGCTACAAAATAGGAAAGTAAATTGAGTAAATGGTTTTTTCTCAATATCCTCTTTTCATAGCACATACTTTGGGACCCACTAGCCAACCATTTTTTTCCCACTCAATACCTTTTCCCCACCGAAACAGCCCCTTGTTCTTGTTTTTAGCTATGACATGCCCCCTACAGCGGTGAAGATTCCTCTAGACTCAGTGCTTCAACAAGAACCGATAGTAATGCTTATTTTCTTACCGTGGCATGAGCAATGTTGGTCGACATTGGGTGCCAAGGTTTCTTAGCACACACTCACACTCGTACTAAACATTGGGGAATGAGGTGCTAAGATAAAAAGAAGTAATGCAGTCGGTTTTAGTTGAAGCACCACATCTAAAGGCATCTTTGACCCCTATTGGGGCCAATCTCATAGGCAAAATACAAGAGGAGAGGTAGGGAAAGTGCATACTCCATGCAGTGCGCCCAAGGGTTGATCCATGGAACATGCTTGGGTGTCTCACCCGGTATTTTCCCCTTGCATGTACCCCACACGTTTACGACCACATGTAGGACGACGTACCCGCCACTGGCCACTCTCAAAGTTGAATTGATTCGGAAGTTTCTCAGAACATATTACATGTGTAGAGGTTGTAGATCTAGCTAGATAGTTGGGTATGAGTTGTGGTATGCGTGTGTGAGTGTCATGTGTGTGTGTTTTGCATTTCATCAGATCCTATAATTGTGTCCACATGTTTTGACTATTTCGCGTGCCCATATATAGCAATTTCACTATCAATAATTATCATTGTAGTAAATTATTTGGGATGCAGAGTGGTGTCACCTAATGGGTTTAATTCCTGATTTAGTCAAATTCCGATCATATTAATTATAGTGATAGGACCTGTAATTAGTTTTCCTTAATTATGCCAGTACCGCTTCTTCTTATATATATCCTCTATAACTTGCTACCATCATAGCTTGTTTTTCGTGACTATGTTTTGCTACTACAAATCGTTTAGCGTATTGAAATGACTTATTACATTATTGACATAATTCTTTACTTCTAAAAAGTATTGTTACAACCATAACATCATTTATTTTTGTAGTTAGTGGTAAACAACATTATTTTCTAGCTTTGTACAAACATTGCTCACACACATACTCGTCGCAAAAGATGTTCCTACTCTTCTTACCAACGTCATACATGTCTTGTGTGGTTTATATATGATCTTTCATTTTTATCATGGATTTTTGGTGCACGGTGCACCGGTTGCACATGATACGCACTCGCCTCCGACCTGTTGGCCGCTCCACACCCACCCACCTGTTTGAAAGGGGATCCAGCTGTAGGTCCTCGGCCTGCCTGACGAGCAGCATGTGATCTTGATAACCACCATCATCGGTAAGGAAATACAACCTGTGAAATGGGCGAGTCCCCGTCCACCAGTAATTTCTACTGTCGATGCTCCATTCGAATTCAAGTGGTGATTCATACGTACTTTCGGTTTATAAGGCTCAATTCAAAAATTCCACCAATCAAGATAGATGATAAGTGATGAAATATTTTTTGTAGTTTGGAAAAGCACCTAATTAATTCTCTTGTTTTCTCAAAAAATTGTGTTTATTAATGCATTAACTGCAATGCATGCATGCATAAAATACATGCATTGGTCAATTTTCTTTTAATACTTGCATACAATGATTTAATGCATCTTGAAATCTGAACTTGTGATGAGGAAAAACCAAATTGAGCCTTATAAAATGGAAAAACTAAAATTTCAAGATAAACTCTATAAACCGAAAAGGCGGGAGTAGTACGTACACTACTAGGAAAAGGGCTACTAATGGCACACCAGTTTTGCCTACTAATGGTGCACTACTAGTGCGCCATTAGTATCACGCCACTAGTATTTCTTACTAATGGCTATAGAACACCATACACCATTAGTATGCCTCCTAGGGGGCCATATTTAACCATGTGCTTTGGCATACTAATGGCGCACTGTTGGGTGATGCGCCATTAGTATACTTTGGCATACTAATGGCGCACTCTGTAGTGATGCACCATTAATATGAATATTAGTTTTTTTTTTACTTTTCTGATTTTTGCACAGGTTATAAAATATATTATTTGACAGAATATAGACAGCAGCACACAGCAACAGCAGATTCATCGAATACAATAGAAGATTAGTCTCCGAATACAATTCATCATATTAGTCTCCGAATTCAAAAGACCGAACAAAGATAAAACATTACAAGTCTCGAGACCGCGAGTATCGAGTTTGTCTTCACATTACAAGTCGATATCGATCATCTAAACTACCATCACATAGAAGAGAGCTGCGGTCATCACGATGAGCATCATCGCGATGAAACTGGTCTTCATCCGGTTCCTCCCATGCTCCCTCCTCTCTCCCGCTAGATAGCGGGCGTATCTAGATTCCGCCTCCGCCCTAGTGGTGTACCCTTTGTAACTGTTACCGCTGAAACGGTGAACCTGTCTCCGACACTCCTCCCAGTCATCGTAGACTCCGGGAACCTTACCCTTGTACACGACATACGACGACATCTCTATGCACAAGCCAAACAACACACAATACATACATAAGCAATATATTAATATGCAACAAAAGGATCGAAAGAGAAAAACAAGACATTAATAGCACGATTCATAGTCCTACTAATAAATAGCATCGATTACATCTAAGTTGAACGACTGTCCAAACTAAAGAGACATACAATTCATTAAAGTTTAATTACAACATGAGCCAATCAATGTTTCAGAACTACACATCACTACTTTCGACTCGACTCATGGGACAGGAGCGTGGATGAAGCCGCCGTCTGTCGTGATGGTCATGAAATCGCGGGCGTTGTCAGCCTGCATTTGTAGCGTTCCGTCTATCTCACTGTTGGACAATTGATATCCGAGGAAGAACTGCCCCGAGGTATGAAGGACATCTTGATGGATGATGTCCGCAAACTCCGACTGGATGCGAAAGAATTCTTGTCTGATGTCCGCGTCCTGGATTGCCGACAAGCTCGCGGCCCAATCTTTGAGATTATCTGGTAGCAGAAGGTGATGAAGGTCCCTTACGATCGCCCACATGTGATGGAGGGCGTAGTAGGCATCCTTCTGACCGCCAGGCAGCTGCTTGACGCAGCAGAACGTCGTATTGTGGGCGAACATGTGCTTGCCGTACTTACGAACTGCCCTGGTGAAGGTGCCTCTAGATTTGGCATAGCCGGGGAGAACATCATCAAGAACTTTCTTAATATTTGTATAGTCTATCTTGGAGTCACGGTTCGGGTTGAAATATGTGTCCATGGAATATTTCGGGCTTAAAAGGATGAGTGTGCAATGTGTGTCACTACTGAAAGTGCAACTATCCCTAGGTGGTTTTGGTAATTCATAACAACATATAGCTCATTGAGCTAATGCTATTCCAAGATGACTATTTCAGGAAAGCTCAATGATTGGCATGGCATGGATGTGAAAGTGGAACCCTCAAAATGCTAAGGACAAAGGATTGGCTCAAGCTCAAAAGCTCAAGACTCTTCATTTTATATTTTAGTGATCCAAGATCACATTGAGTCTTTAGGAAAAGCCAATACTATCAAGGAGGGATGAGGTGTTGCTTAATGAGCCTTTTGCTTCATGTGCTTAGTGATATGCTCCAAAACCCTCAACTACTTTCCCATATCCACATATGACCTAAACCCTAAGCCAAACTCGGTCCTACCGATTCTTTCTATCCGGCGCCACCGAGTTTCACTTGTCATAAGCCACTGCCAAACCCTAGCAATTCGGTTCTACCGATAGGGATCTCGGTCTCACCGAGATGGGATTGCAAACTCTCTGTTTCCCTTTCGTAACTTTTCGGTCTCACCGAAAGAGCGAATCGGTCCCACCGAGATTGCAATATAAACTCTCTGTTTCCCTTTTGTAACTTTTTGGTCTCATCGAAAGAGCAAATCGGTCCCACTGAGTTTACCTGACCAACTCTCTGGTTAGCTTATTACCAAACTCGGTCTCACCGAGTTTGTGTAATCGGTCTCACCGAGATTACTTTATGCCCAAATCCTAACCATATCGGTCCTACCGAGTTGCATGTCAGTCCCACCGAAAATCTCTAACGGTCACTAGGTTTACCTTTTCGGTCCGACCGAGTTTGTTGATTCGGTCCCACCGAGATTGGAAAATTGTGTGTAACGGTTGGATTTTGTGTGGAGGCTATATATACCCCTCCACCTCCTCTTCATTCGTGGAGAGAGCCATCATAACACATACACAATTCCAACTCATATGTTCTAAGAGAGAACCACCTACTCATGTGTTGAGACCAAGATATTCCATTCCTACCATATGAATCTTGATCTCTAGCTTTCCCCAAGTTGCTTTCCACTCAAACCTTCTTTCCACCAGATCCAAATCCTATGAGAGAGAGTTGAGTGTTGGGGAGACTATCACTTGAAGCACAAGAGCAAGAAGTTCATTACCTACACACCATTTGTTACTTCTTGGAGAGTGGTGTCTCCTAGATTGGCTAGGTGTTACTTGGGAGCCTCTGACAAGATTGTGGAGTTGAACCAAGGAGTTTGTAAGGGCAAGGAGATTGCCTACTTCATGAAGATCTACCGCTAGTGAGGCAAGTCCTTCGTGGGCGATGGCCATGATGGGATAGACAAGGTTGCTTCTTCGTGGACCCTTCGTGGGTGGTTGCTTCTTCGTGGACCCTTCGTGGGTGGAGCCCTCCGTGGACTCGCGCAACCATTACCCTTCGTGGGTGGAGCCCTCCGTGGACTCGCGCAACCGTTACCCTTCGTGGGTTGAAGTCTCCATCAACGTGGATGTAGGATAGCACCACCTATCCGAACCACGGGAAAAACATCCGTGTCTCCAATAGCGTTTGAATTCTCCATACCCTTCCCTTTACATTCTTGGCGGTCCCCAGCGCTGCTCAAGAGCTTGGCACGCATGTAGAAGGGGTCGACTATCACGATGTCCGGGGTCTTGTCTCTAATGATCCGCATCTCCATACTCAGCGAAAACAGCCGAACGAAGGTGTAGTGCAGCGGATGAAGGTTAAACATAGCAAAGATGTCATCAAACCGCAGTACGATCGTACCCCCAATGTCGCTATCCACAAAGCCCTTGCCCTCTGGCACCTTGGCCATGAAAACCGGGTATGCCACATCATTCTCTCTGAGACGCCGCTTCTTCAAAGAAAGAACACTGTCGTGCAGACTCCGCATAGCACCGTTTGCAGCATTGAGCATATTTGTCGGTAGCATCTCCCTACCCACCACATGCACCCTCCTCGAGATATCCTTAGGTGAAGGTGGCCCGTCCTGAGCATGGATCATACTCAGTGTCGGCTGGCTCGCACCAGCGCCCTTGTTAGTCTTCCGTTTCTGGCTCTTTTTCTTGATCTGCGGCGTCCCACGTATTGGTTGGCGTTTTCCACAGCGTGTCTAACTCCTCTTTCAGCAGCCCCAGATACAGATTGATGTCGTTTCCTGGTTGTTTTGGCCCTTCAATTAGCATACTCATGTGAATGTACTTCCTCTTCATGCACAACCAGGGGGAAGGTTGTACATCCACACAAACACAGGCCAGGTGCTATGTGTGCTTCTCTGGCTGCCAAACGGATTGACTCCATCGATGCTCGCGCCCAGCACGATGTTCCTTGGATCATTCCCAAATTCTGGGTGTTCGAAATTCAAGGCTTGCCACTGGCTCCCATCCTTAGGGTGACTCAGCATCTTGTCTTTTTTATTTATCTCCGGATCATTTGCGTTATCTTCTCGCTTCTTCTCCTCCCTATCCGCGTGCCAATGCAGGAGCTTTGCTACCTTAGGGTCCGCGAAATACCGCTGCAGACGAGGAGTGATCGAAAAGTACCACACCACTTTTCGAGGAGCTTTCTTCCTCTTCTTGTATCGAGTGACGCCGCACACCGGACATATGGAAGACTCCGCGTGCTCGCCCCGATAAATGATGCAATTGTTCATGCACACATGGTATTTCACGTGCGGGTAATCCAGAGGACACACGACTTTATTCGCCTCCTCGAAACTGGTCGGGCACTTGTTCCCCTTGGGAAGACGTTCGTGCCAGAATGACATGTTCTCGTCGAAGCATGCGTCGGTCATTTTGTGTTTTACCTTCATCTCCAAAGATATGAGCGTTACTTTTAGGCGGGTATCCTCGGGTCTGCATCCTTCATACAATGGAGTAACCGCGTCTATCTCTAGTTGATCCAGCTTGGCTTTCTCTCGGGCGGCAGCTCTTGCGTTATCCGTCTGCTTGAGAAGCAGCTCTTGAATATGAGGGTCCTGCACCCAGCCCATCGATGGTCCATCGTCGTCTGCTCCGCCGGCATCTTCATCTTCATGATCATGCCCTTCGTCTGCTCCGGCATCTTCCTCATCATCATGTCCGACATCTTCTGCATGATGACTGTGTACAGCATCACTGTCGTGATCATGTCCTGGAGATTCTTCGTCTTCTCGCCCGCCCGAGCCGCGGTGGTTGTCTTGCTGCCCTTCCTCATTTCTTGCCCGTCCCCCATGGACGACTTCATAGTCATCTTCATCACCTTGCCACTGATAGCCATCCATGAAACCACACAAGAGCAGGTGGTCCCGCACCTGCCCGGAATCCGGGTCCGCAATAAGGCTCTTCAGCTTGCATCTTCGACACGGACATCTTATCTCTGTCTCGTTCTTTTGAAGAATCTCGGCCTTCACGGAGCTCAAAAACCTATTCACGATGTCTTCGGTCATCGTGCGGACCATGGTCGCCTGCGGGGTAGAGAAAAACGATATTTTAGATTCAAGAAAAAAAATTGGCATGACTTTCCCTAAAAATAGGACCAAAAGGAATGCATAGTGCCAAAATTCTCGCCGAAACGGAAATGAATCAACATTCCGGCAAAATATTGGCAACTATCGCATTTCAAATATCGGTACCTGGAAACACATGTTGGAAATATGCCCTAGAGGCAATAATAAATTGATTATTAATATATTTCTTTGTTCATGATAATAGTCTTTTATTCATGCTATAACTGTATTATCCGGAAATCGTAATACACGTGTGAATACATAGACCACAATATGTCCCTAGTAAGCCTCTAGTTGACTAGCTCGTTGATCAACAGATGGTTACGGTTTCCTAACCATGGACATTGGATGTCGTTGATAACGGGATCACATCATTAGGAGAATCATGTGATGGACAAGACCCAATCCTAAGCATAGCACAAAGATCGTGTAGTTCGTTTGCTAGAGCTTTGCTAATGTCAGGTATCTCTTCCTTTGACCATGAGAGCGTGTAACTCCTGCATACCGTAGGAGTGCTTTGGGTGTATCAAACGTCACAACGTAACTGGGTGACTATAAAGGTGCACTACAGGTATCTCCGAAAGTATCTATTGTTTTATGGGGATCGAGACTGGGATTTGTCACTCCGTGTAAACGGAGAGGTATCTCTGGGCCCACTCGGTAGGATATCATCATATGCGCAATGTGACCAAGGAGTTGATCACAGGATGATGTTTTACGGAACGAGTAAAGTAACTTGCCGGTAACGAGATTGAACAAGGTATTGGATACCGACGATCGAGTCTCGGGCAAGTAACATACCGATAGACAAAGGGAATTGAATACGGGATTGAATAAGTCCTTGACATCGTGGTTCATCCGATGAGATCATCTTGGAACATGTGGGAGCCATCATGGGTATCCAGATCCCGCTGTTGGTTATTGACCGGAGAACGTCTCGGTCATGTCTACATGTCTCCCGAACCCGTAGGGTCTACACACTTAAGGTTCGATGACGCTAGGGTTATAAAGGAAGCTTGTATGTGGTTACCGAATGTTGTTCGGAGTCCCGGATGAGATCCTGGACATCACGAGGAGTTCCGGAATGGTCCGGAGGTAAAGATTTATATATGGGAAGTTCTGTTTTGGTAACCGGAAAAGTTTCGGGCGATATCGGTAATGTACCGGGACCACCGGGAGGGTCCCGGGGGTCCACCAAGTGGGGCCACATGCTCCAGAGGCGTACATGGGCCAAGTATGAGAGAGCACCAGCCCCTAGGTGGGCTAGGGCGCCTCCCACCATGGCCCATGCGGCTAGAGGGGGAGAAGGGGCAAACCCTAAGGGGATATGGGCCTTAGGGCCCATATTGGTGCGCCTCCCTCTCCCCTCCCCTCTTGGCCGCACCCCAAAACCCATCTAGGGCTGGCCGCCACCCCTAGGGGGTGGGAACCCTAGAGGGGGCGCAGCCATCCTCTTCCCCTATATATATTGAGGCATGGGGCTGCCCATAACACGCGATTCGATCTCTAGTTGGTGCAGCCCTGCGTCTCTTCTTCCTCCTCTTCTAGCCACGCTCCTCCACCACCACCACGCCGTTGTGCTGCTGCTGGATGGAGTCTTTCTCAACCTCTCCCTCTCTCCTTGCTGGATCAAGGCATGGGAGACGTCACCGGGCTGTACGTGTGTTGAACGCGGAGGTGCCGTGCGTTCGGCACTTGATCATCGGTGATTTGAATCACGACGAGTACGACTCCTTCAACCCCTTCTCTTGAACGCTTCCGCTTAGCGATCTACAAGGGTATGTAGATGCACTCTCCTTCCCCTCGTTGCTTGTTTCTCCATAGATAGATCTTGGTGACACGTAGGAAAATTTTGAATTTCTGCTACGTTCCCCATCAACACAAACATATATGCAACACCACAAACATACATAGATCTAGCTAGGCCACAAAAAGTGCATGTGCACGTTGTTGGAGTGAGCTAGGAAGAAAAAAATGGATCTACAACATGAAGATAGCTTTCCCCTTACTTACCTATCAAAAAAAGGTAATTTCACCACTTAATTTTGATGAATCTATGGTGCAAATGAGGTGAGGAGGAGGAGGCAGCCGACAAGCTTGGAGAAGGAGGTGGAGGGAATGAAGTGGGGAAAGTGAGTGTGTAGGTGTGGTTGTCCAAAATATCTAGCTGGTCCCAGATTACTAATGGCGCATCATACAGCCATGCGCCATTAGTAACCCAACATACTAATGGCGCACCTGCTGGCCGCGCGCCATTAGTAACCCAATATACTAATGGCGCACCGTTGCAGAGTGCGTCATTACTAGTTTAAACTAGTAATGGCGCACTTTGCCACGATGCGCCATTAGTAGTTTTGCAAAAAACAGAATAAAAAAATACAGTAGTGGCGCACTCCATGGCTGGTGCGCCATTACTAGTTAGAACTACTAATGGCGCACTTTGCCCGGATGCGTCATTAGTATGTTTGTAAAAATGAAAAAAAATGTTACCTGTGGCGCACCTTGTGCCCGGTGCGTCATTAGTGTCTTCCACACTAATGGCGCATCGCCACATGGTGCGCCATTAGTATATAGTAGTGGCGCACCACTTTCTAGTGCGTCATTAGTGTCAATTTCATCTACAGCCATTTTTCTAGTAGTGGTAGCTTGTTGCAAAGTGTTCTTATTTTATTCTGGTCGTGTTCATTAGTGTATCCATCCATCACTTAGATGCAATGATCTTATTATAAGGAACCAGCAGGGTGAGCGCGACTAGATGTAAATTATAATATATATTTTTCTATAAGTACTGTTTTTTTTTGAAGATATTTACTCAGGTCAGGTGGTCAACAAAAATTCAAAATATAGCCATTGCAGAAACATGATTGCCCTTAGGAAGCCTATATGGGACTGTTGATAAGGACAGCCGTGACATTATTGTATACGTTGTTAATCATGTAAACACTTGGTGCATCGAATTGGTGACTCCGGATCTAACTAGTGGGGTGTTGTGACGGCATCTTCCATCATTGAGTTTGTAGGTGCAGCATGATGAGGACGTGGGCATAGCCCAGTGGTTGGGGGCGCATGATTGTAAACCTAACGACCAGAGTTTGATCCACGTCGGGGACGAATTTCTGGAATTCTCATGAGGGATGCTTCTTCTATATCAATAAAACCGTGGGTGCTAGTGCCCATGGAGTTTCATTTTTTTTTGTAGGTGCAGCATGATGGTTTGGGGTTGTTTGATCTATGTTTTTGTCAGACCTTTATTCAATAATTTAACAAAAATGATTGTGTGCGTCTTTTGATGCAAAGGTCGGGGGTTTCAACCTCTTTTTCCAAAAATATATTTTGGTGCATCAAATTGATCATGGGCTTTGAGGCTTAGAGAAAAACCAATGCATCGGTGCTACAAAATAGGAAAGTAAATTGAGTATAAGAAAACAAATTGTTCACTATACTCTTTTCATAGCACATACTTTAGGGACCCACTAGCCATCCATTTTTTTCACTCGTGCTAAACATTGGGTAATGTGGTGCTAAAATAAAAAGTAATAGAGTCGGTTTTAGCAGAAGCACCACGTCTAAAGTAAAAATTGGGGAATGTGGTGCTAAAATAAAATGTGATAAGAGTCAGTTTTAGTAGAAGCGCCACGTCTAAAGGCATCTTTGACTCCTATTGGGGCCAATCTCATAGCCAAAATACAAGAAGAGGGGTATGAAAAGTGCATAGTACACGCAACCCGCCCAAGGTTGATCCATGGAATTTGCTTGGGTGTCTCATCCGTATTTTCCCTTGCATGTACCCCACAAGCCTATGACAACATGGAGGACAACGTACCCGCCACTCTCAAAGTTGAATTGCTTCGGAAGTTTCTCAAAACATATTGCGTGTGTAGAGGTTGTAGATCTAGTTAGATGCATAGTTGGATATGAGTTACTGCATTTCATCAAATTCTACAATTGTGTCCACATGTTTTGACTATTTCGCTTGCCCATATATAGCAAGGTCACTATCAATAATTATCATTGTATTAGATTATTCGGGTTGCTGAGTGGTGTCACCTAATGGGTTTAATTCCTGATTTAACTAGATAATACCCTGCGCGTTGCTGCGGGAATGCATCGACACCTATTTATAAAATTACATGCAAAATATTTTATATATAATATTTTGAGTAACACTGAATGATGTATAGAAACCCATTTACTACATGCCTTGTATATTGCCGCAAGCACAAAAAGATTCCCATGCATAACAAGTCTCAGAGAGAGGAAAGACCAACCATCTGGATAAAAAAAAGTTGTTTGAATGCTTGTAAAATGTGACTCGCTATCAGAATTTGTCCTGATCCCTGGCACCCCATATTAAGAATCATTCTCATCAACATGAAAGTTTTCTGTTAACTTTAAACGAAAATAAATTTCATTTCGAAACTTAGAACCTCACTTCAATTATGGAGTCTCACAGACAATAATGAACGGGTCACCTTTGCTGCATCAGACATAACTATTATCCACATGCGAATTTATTTTCTTTGCTGCATGGATGCAAACTAATATTACTTTCAGTTCTGAAAGCAATGACGGATACAAATATTGTAAGATGCAAACATTAACAGGAAACCATCCTTTAAAATTCAGAGCACGGAGCACTGAATTCAGAGCGAACGTATATACCCTATAAGAAACACAATGACGAACTACTGACATATATTGCCACATTCTGCTAGGTATATATAAGTGTAAGAAAAATCATCAAAGAAAGAATAGGGTGCAATAATAATTTACAATTCCTTCTCCAAATGGAAAAGATGCAGCAGGCAAGAAATAATGCGTCGGCAAATGAAAAATCAAGATCATTTAGTACAATTAACAATAATATGTCTAACTATTAACAAAGAAAAAGGAAGCATGTATATGTCTTATACATAAGTAATGTATTTGGCTACCTCAGTGAATCATTTCGTGACTCTGTTAATAGGAAGAAAAATAGTATGCAAAATTTCAACATATTTGGGATGGGCACATATTTAATTTCGATGCTTCCATATATTATAGACTCGTAAATACATATAAAGAGCTGGCTTAAATTTTAGTAGTTACATAATGACCTACTGGGAGGAGCACTTTTACAGTAACATGTTGGATGGAGTATAAATTGCAACTTGTATACTACTCCCTCCGTTCCTAAATACAAATCCTTTTAGAGATTTCACTATAGCATACGGAGCAAAATGAGTGAAACTATGTTCTAAAAGGCGTCTATATACATCCGAATGTAGTCTCTATAGTGAAATCTCTAAAAGGACTTATATTTAGGAACAGATGGAGTAATAGTTATCAAATTCAAAGGAAAAGGACTGCACCTTAGTGGGTATAAAGAGAAAAAAACTGCAGCAAAGATATTTAAGTGAAGATTTAATTTGGGATGAAAATTCAATCTGCCACCAAAATAATGTAAAACTTATGATGGAAGCGTATAACCCTTTGCTCGGGCCGCACGAGTATATATATCAATGATGCCGTGGCTTACAAGTTGTAGATCGATCGATCTATTACAGAGAAGAGTCGGTAAAGAAGAAGGAGAAAGACTGAAGAAGAGATAGACTAGGATTACAACATGAACAGCTTTCCTATCTCAACACAACTTATTCTAACACTCCTCCTCAATCTGAACCTTAGGGAATTCTACCAAGGTTGAGATTGTACTTGAACTCATCCAACCTTCTCATAGTGAGAGGTTTTGTGAAGCCATCAGCGAGTTGATCTCCAGTAGGTATGAAATGAATGTCAAGTAGCTTCCGTGCTACTCTTTCTCTAACAAAGTGGAAATCAACCTCAATGTGCTTTGTGCGTGCATGAAAAACAAGATTAGCTGAAAGATAGGTTGCACCAAGATTATCACACCATAGTCTCGCAGCCTGTGGAGTTTGAATCCCAAGTTCACAAAGTAAAGTTTGTATCCACATTACTTCAGCTGTAGCATTTGTCAATGCTTTATACTCAGCTTTAGTACTTGACCTTGAGACAGTAGCCTGTTTTCTTGCACTCCATGACACAAGATTTGTTCCCAGAAACACGGCAAAACCACCTGTGGACCTTCTATCATCAGCACAACCTGCCCAATCTGCATCAGAATAAGCAGTAATCAGTGTAGACGATGACTTGACAATCTGAAGTCCAAGTCCTTCTGTAAACTTTAGATACCTCAAAATTCTTTTTACTGCAGTCCAATGAGCTGTACTAGGAGCATGCAAATACTAACATACTTTATTCACAGAATAGGAAATATCAGGACGGGTAAGAGTCAAGTACTGCAATGCACCTACAATACTTCTATAATTTGTTGCATCCTCTGACCCAAGTACTTCTCCACTCTCAATTGTGAGTTTTTCTGAGGTTGAGATCGGTGTACTTACAGGTTTGCAACGTTCCATCCCTACTCTCCTGAGTATATCAGTGGTATATTTCTCCTGTGTAAGAAGTATGCCGTCCTTTATCTACTTAACTTCTATGCCGAGAAAATAATGGAGATCCCCCAAATCCTTTAGTGCAAATTCCAGCTTCAGATCTTTAAGTAAGCAGGTAGTGGCATCTGGACTAGAACTGGCAACAATTATATCATCAACATAAACAAGTATAAATATGGTAATGTTGCCTTTACCGTAGAAAAATAATGAGGTATCTGCTTTAGATGGAGTAAACCCAAGTTTCTGTAACTGAGTGCTCAACCTTGAGTACCATGCTCGGGGTGCCTGTTTTAACCCATATAAAGCTTTATCCAATTTGCAAACATAATCTGGCTTGCTTTTATTCTCATAACCTGGTGGCTGCCGCATGAACACTTCTTCCTCCAGAACACCGTGAAGAAACGCGTTCTGAACATCTAGCTGCCTTAGACTCCAACCTTTAGAAATAGCAGTTGATAACACAAGTCTAATGGTGGCCGACTTCACAATGGGACTAAAGGTATCTTCATAATCAATGCCAAACCTTTGTTTAAACCCTTTTGCAACTAGTCTAGCATTGTATATGTCTATACTTCCATCAGACTTTCTTTTGATCTTATAGACCCATTTACAATCAATTATATTCTTACTTCTCCCCGGTGGTACTAGATGCCAAGTTTTATTTTTCATCAATGCATCATACTCAACATCCATAGCCTTTTTCCAATCCTCATGAGCTAGAGCATCATATAAATGAGTTGGTTCACCGGTACTAGCAAGAAAAGCACGCTTGACCTTGTCATACCTTATTGTACCATCCTTGTATTCCTTTGATTTGAAAACACCTGTTTTCACCTTGTAATACGTGTTGGAATCTCTGGTACACGGGGCGGAACTGTTGACCTAGCCACAGAAGATCTGGGCGTAACAGGAGCTGCAGCCGAACCTTCTGTCACAGAAGATCCCGCCTGGTCTGTTGCAGGCGTAGAAGATCCCGCATGGTCTCCTGTGGGCTCCTGATTCAAGGGAGAAGGCTGGTAAAGAGAACAGCCAGGCGAACCGCTCCCAGGCGTGCAACACGGAGAGCTGGAGCTGGGCCCCACACCTGTTTCCTGGTTCCCCGATAGATCGACCCACTCATTCGTGGCACACGACGAGTCACGGAGAGGATCCGCCCCAGAGCTAGGCTCCACGCTGTCGGCCATAGCGCCACCTAAATCCATAGCACGCCCATCCGTGTACCTGGCGCTGAGATTCTCCTCGGATCGCGCGTTGACAGCGGCAGGCACAGGTGCAGCAGGATCATCCTCGGATCTCGTGTTGTCTCTTTCCTCGTTTGATTCTTCACACATAAAATGACGCCCTGTTGCTGCACATTCATCAATAAAATCAAAACTTTCTTCTTCTTTTGAACTAATCACATGATCAGCATTAGTTAGTTCACCCCCGTGATCTGGATTAGGAAGGAAATCTAGAAGTAGTGCTATTTCAGCACGTAATAGAGCTCCTGCATTGGGACGAAGCTTTGTAAAAGGAAAGACAGTTTCATCAAAAACAATATCACGAGAAATATAGACGCGTCCAGTTGCGACTTCAAGACATTTGTATCCTTTATGGAGATTGCTATAACCAATAAAGACACATTGAGTAGAACAAAACTCTAGTTTGTGACGATTATAAGGACGAAGATTAGGATAACAAGCACACCCAAATTTTTTGAGAGAGTTGTAATCGGGTTTTTGATGAAACAATCGCTCTAAAGGGGTGAAGTTGCCAATTACTTTACTGGGCAAGCGATTTATGATATATGTAGCTGTGATAAAAGCTCCATCCCAATACTTGAGAGGCATTGACGCATGAGCAATAAGAGATAGCCCTACTTCAACAATATGACGATGTTTGCGTTCAGCAGAACCATTTTGTTGATGAGCATGGGGACAAGAAACATGATGCTCTATGCCTATTTCACGAAAGAAAGAATTGAGTTTCTCATATTCTCCTCCCCAGTCACTTTGGACTGTGAGAATCTTTCTATCAAAGTGTCGTTCAACAAGTTTTTGGAATTCATGGAAGACGGAAAAGACTTCGGATTTGTACTTAAGCAAGTATATCCAAGTAAATTTGCTATAGTCGTCAATAAAACTAACATAATATTTTTTCCTTCCAAAAGAATCTCTTGCATGACCCCATACATCACTGAAAATAAGTTCTAAAGGAGCATGTGAAACACTAGTTGACTTAGGATATGGGAGTTGGTGACTTTTGGCACATTGACAAGCATCACAAACAGACTCTTCAACTTGACTATGGGACAATAGAAGATTGTCTTTATTCACTATTTGCTTAACTATAACTGATGACGGATGTCCTAATCTTTGATGCCATCTTGCCAAAGATGGCTTTACGACAGAGTGGGCTTGACAACGACGATGACGACTAAGAGCTCCGGATGTGATGGGGTAAAGGCCTCTAATGCATCTACCGTGATGAAGGAGCTCCCTCGTTGCCCGATCCTTTATAAAAAAATATGTCGGATGAGTTTCAAAGAAGACATTGTTATCAGCAGTTAGACGAGACATAGATGCAAGATTTTTGTCGGCTTGTGGAACATGAAGGACATTCTTTAAAAGAAGATCACGTTTTGAACTAGGGGAACTAATTAATGCTTGACCTATGTGATGAATGTTCATACCTCCACCGCTTGCGGTGTGAATCTGGTCGCTGCCGTGGTATTTCTCCCGGAAAGCAAGCTTCTCGAGCTCACTTGTGACATGATCCGTTGCACCGGAGTCAGCATACCACACCATCCCTGCATCTTCTTCTTGTTCTCGTATGGCTGCAGCAACATGACGCTCGTCGGGGGCGTAGTCTTCATCAAAGCGATGCCAGCACTCCATCACCTCGTGACCCGACTTTTTGAATAGCTGACAGCGGGGCCGTCAGTTGTTGGAAGAGGATGTGCCTCTATGCCCGTAATGATTATGGTTCTGATTGTGATTGTAGCCGCCTCCACCTCCACCTGTAATCTGGTTCCTGTTATAGCCGCCTCCTCCTGTACCCGAGCGCGAGGACTGAGAACCACCGCGCCCACGCCCGCTGCTACTGTTGCTGCGACCATGTCCTTGCTGCCCACGACCTCCTGTGTTGCGCTCGCGAGATGCGGCATTGGCAGAAGATTGACGAGGGTTCGGACCATGGAGCAAGTTCATGCGGGCATCAAAGGAGAGAAGTTGGCTGTATAATTCCTGGACGGTGACTGGTTCTACCCGAGCAGCAAGAACAGAGACTACAGGATTGTAATCTAGGTCAAGACCAGCGAGAATATGTGAGGTGATTTCCCCATCAGAGAGGGCGACTCCTCCTGCACAAGCGATCTCATCGGTGAGAGATTTGACCTTGGCGAGGTAATCTGCCATGGTTGAACTTCCCTTCTGAAGATTGTGAAAAGAAATCCTTGTATTAATGGCTTGCGCTTGTGATTGGGCTGCAAACGTCGCGTGGATGGCAGCCCATACCTCGGAAGGAGTCTGGAGCATAACAACCTGGGCCAAGATCTCGCGGGAAAGAGACCCCATCAGGAAACCTTGAAGTTGCTGTTGCTGCGCATACCAGATGACTCTAGCCATGTTGACGATCTGTTCTTCCTTCCCTTGCTTGGTGACGGTGAGGGTGGCCGGCGGTGCTTGGCTCGTCGGCTCGAGGAAGTGCAACATCTGTGCGCCTTTGATTTGAGGCAGCACGACGGCCTTCCATAGGAGAAAATTGCTCCTGTTTAGCTTCTCTTGAGGTGGAGGTCCAATGGACACGGCGTTGCTGGTGCTGGATGATGGGGCAAAGAGGGAGGTGGATGAATCGGTGGTGAGGGCACTCATGGTGCTGGCGAGGGCGGAGGAGGTAGTTCCTGTCATGGCTTTCCTTGTAGCTAGATGGAATCGATCTAGGAGGAAGAGGCTCTGATGACCATGTTAAACTTATGATGGAAGCGTATAGCCCTTTGCTCGGGTCGCACGTGTATATATATCAATGATGTCGTGGCTTACAAGTTGTAGATCGATCGATCTATTACAGAGAAGAGTCGGTAAAGAAGAAGGAGAAAGACAGAAGAAGAGATAGACTAGGATTACAACATGAACCGCTTTTCTATCTCAACACAACTTATTCTAACAAATAAATCATACCCAGGTGCAAGAAAAGGAGGCATCACTGGTACATATATAACATGGCGTGTGATAATTTTGGCAACCCCTTCTTGCACATCATGCCATTAGACATGAATATTATTGCTAAATGTCAACTGTAGATTTCATCACCTCATTGTTGAAAGAAAGTGCGCCGGCCCTCTCTGATAGATGATGTGCCATCCTCATAGGTGGAGCCCTTGTGGAATTCGTCTTTGTTGACCCAGCCATGGTCGTCGCCACCGCCGACAGCTGCGAGTAAATGGCACTGGCGGTCTAAGAACTTGTTCTGCGAGTGCACTTTAGTCACACAACTTACAAACCGGAAAAACCCGTCACAGAACTTGTGTTGCGGGTGCATTTAAGTCACACACACGAGCTGAACCGGTTCGGACACCCGGTTTTCTCTGTTCTGATGTCACGTGGTGGATGTGGAGGGTTGTATTTTTACAGATAGCCCCCTGAACTCTCATGTAATGCCGCATTGATAATCCCTCCATTCTCATGGAGCAGCTAGACGGTGTCACCCATTAGCACATTGTGTGCACAGTTTCAGGAACTCTGTGTGACGGAATTTAGACCGATGCTAGAGAGGTAGCAGCAGAATTCAGACTGAATGTTGGAGAGTGATGTGCATCCACCCACCTGGTTCTATGGGGACTATGTCCGGCACGACATTGCTAGCCGCGGCGGTGGCGGCGGGGGCTCACGGCCTGGACGGGACGACGTGGTACACACCGTCGAGCGAGTTCATCCTCTTGATGCTCTTGGCCGAGCTCAACTTCATGTTCATAGGGAGGGACTGCGACCGGTGCATGCCCGTCTTCTCCTGCCACCAAATTAGTTCGGATAAGTTCACAGTCGTCATAATCCAAACAAAGAAAAATAAAACTAGATCAAAATGCTTACAGCGGCGGCAGGAACACTCGGCGGCGTCTTGTTGGCGGCGTGCACGGAGGCCGAGAGCACGCCATCGTCCGCCGCCAGGAGCGACGAGGTCCTAGCGATCCTTCCGCTGAAGAGCCTGGAGAGGGACGCCTCATAGCCTCTGACCGATGACTTGAAGCTGCCCCCTCCAGGCAGGACGGCGTGCGCTGCGGCGCCGGCGGCTTGCCGGAACGGAACCTGAGCCGGACTTTCTGCTGGCATTGGAGCCCGGTGTTGCTGCTACAGCTTCTGCCTCTGCTGCCGCCGTCGGTGTGAGGGGCGCGCTGCTCTCCGCCGGGATGTCGATGGAGTGGTGCGGCGGTCTCTTGGGCTGCTGATCGTGAGGCGCAGGGCCTCCTCCTCCTCCTTGCATTGGATTTGTTATTATAGTACTACTACTCTCCTGCAAATCGAAGAGGAGGAAGAAGAAGAAGCAGCAGAGGAAAGCTTCAGCTCAACTGAAAACAGGGTGAATCCACATGAATCATCTGGCGGACGCGCAAGTGAGTGACCAACTAAGATCAGCACATATGTATGTACCAGTACCGGCGTCGGTGAAGCGAGGTCTTTGGCGCCCGCCGTGCATGGCCTCGCATCCGGGACTCGAATGTCTTTCCTCAAGAGATGTGGCAGCGCGCCGAGCCGAAGATGCGGCCGGAGCGCGGGCGGGTTGCCATCACCCGCACGGCTGCCATGCCGGCCCTCGAGCAGGATTTCCGCAGGCATGTCTTGTACGCCACCACACCGTCGGCGACGGCGGCCTGGCCGCGGACGAGCTCGATGAGGCAGCAGCGCTGCCTGTCTCCTCTCCCATCGGCAGCGAACAGAGGGAGTAACAATGCGGCGTTACGTGAGAGTTCAGGGGGCTATCTATAAAAATCCAGCCCTCCACAGCTGCCACGTGCGCCGCACGTGACCTCAGAACAGAGAAAACCGGGGGTCCGACCGGTTCAGCTCGTGTGTGTGACTTAAATGCACCCGCAACGCAAGTTCTGTGACGGGTTTTTTCAGTTTGCAAGTTGTGTGACTAAAGTGCACCCGCAGAACAAGTTCTTAGACCGTGAGTGCCATTTACTCGACAGCTGCAGAGCGGAGCAATAGTGCGCAGAGATCCCATTGGTTGTGGCGTTGTGCATTCATCAACGATCAGGGAGTTTAGGCAGCCGGCGATGGGATGGCCACCCGGCTCGTGTGCCAACGCCCAAAGAGATGAAGCCATGGAGGCTAGGCAGACTGCGGTGTTTGCCGGAGGAGCAGAGGAGTAGAGCAACGACATGCACACACCAAATCGGCTATGCCTTCCTCGACGATCTTGGTGGCCCGCAGTAGAACGGCGGCCCAACCTCGTAGAGAGGAGTACAAGGCGAGGAAGACCTGCGGACGTGCAAGAGTGGACTTCACGTCGAGATGGCCTGTCGCCTGTGGTCGCCAGATTCTGCTGTAGAGAGAAGTGGATTCTTTTGTTCTGAGCAGGAGATCATAGTTGTGTGCAGGTAGAGGAAAAGGTGACCTCTTTCTTGTGGAGCGTTGTTTCCGTGAAATAATTTCATTTTTATTTTTTATGTGCGAGATCGAGAGGATTTTTAAGGCGAGAGGTTGTTCGACTGGCTCTTACGATTATGAACTGAACCATTAGTGTTTAGGCTGGTCACAATGGAGAGGAATTTAGGAGTAACATCACACACTCCAATACAACTTTACTTATGTGGCACATATTTAATGAAGAGAGAGGTGCTTGTGGTAACTAACTAAGTTACCGGAACATCACACACTCCAAGAAACAATGAGTCTATAACTTAATAAATACATCGTTGCATGACACTATATAGATGTTTCTATCCACTATGGAGGTAGTAACATAGTCTAGGAAAGTGTGTAAGTTACTAGCTTATGTTCTTGCCCATTGTGACCAGCCTTAAGAAAAAAAACTGAACTATTAAGGGGGAGGTTACTCGGCTCTCACGGTCGGAAACTGAACAATTAATTAATGGGGAACTAAGCGTCTATTCTTGTTGCTGAACTGTACGTGCATGTGCATTTGAGTAGGTACTCAAAAGTAGGAGATTAATTAGTGGTTAGACAAAAAATGAAAATGATGGACTCATGTGAATGCTGATGTGGCAATTCGCTGATGTGGACAATGTGCATGATAAGAGAATGGGGAGCAACTTTTTAAAAATGATAGATTAGTCAAATTCCGCTCATCTTAATTATAGCGATATGACTTGTCATTAGTTTTCCTTAATTATGTAAGTGCCGCTTTATATTTTCTTTGAAACCTTCTTGCATATATCCTCTTTAACTTGCTACTACCATAGCTTGTTTTTTCATGACCATGTTGTTTTGCTACTACAAATCGTTTAGCATACTGAAATGACTTGTTACATTATTGACATGATTCGTTACTTCTAAAAAGTACTGTTACAATCATTATTAACATACTCATCGCAAAAGATCTTCCTATTCTTCTTACCAACCCCATGCATGTTTTGTGTGGTTTATATATGATCTTTCATTCTTCATGCTCTAGCACTTCTCTGTAAATCTTGTCGATGTCTTCGTTACTTCTTACCCAACGGACTACTATTCAAGATATGATTGTCAAAATAAAAAACCAGAAGCTATGAGTTTAAGCGGTAACCAGAAAATTGTGACATGGTGCATGTTTGTTGTTTTCATGTAGCGAGTTTTTGAAAACATGTATCATGGATTTTTTTTAGCCGGGCATAACCCCTTTCCATTATTTTCATAACGGAAATACAAAAGTTTGTCAGACTGGAAGGAAACCGAAAGGGGAAATGCGATCTCAACGCATCACTGGGAAACCCACAATAGACACTCATCATCGAGCAACCTATCATGGGGCGAAAACCCAGTGACACTATCAGAACCAGCATCACCAACCCAGAAGTAACCAAAGTCTAGGATCATATCAGCCACATGAGGCTCAAACATAAGCTCACGCAGGAACCACAAGGACACTAAAGTTTTGCATATGACACAAAGTTAAACTTAGCAACGCACAGGGACCACGTCTGAATCATCCCTGCCTCTCTGATTCCCCGTGTCTGAATCATCCCTGTCCTGCATCCCCTGGTGCTGCACATATACGCATCAAGGTCGACGCGTTGATCTTCAGCATCTTGATTCCGTGCTCCATGGCCTCGCGCTCAGCTCCATTCATCAGTCCTGCCCAGTAATTCAAATACCCACAGGCTGAGTAAACCACCTATAAAGGGGACCTCATCTGTTTGGACTCAAACGTCACTTTGTTACGACAGTTCCACAAAGCCCAACACATTACTGCCAAGCCAAAAGCATAGAATTTTTCCCCATCAGGAAGGAACATATAGCACTAGGCAAAATATTGCCACACATTATTTGGGCAACGATCCAAACACATCCAACAGTTCTCCACATAACTCTAGCCACAGGACATGTGAAGAAAATGTGTTGAGAGGTTTCTCTTTCGTTGCAAAACAAGCATGTAGGGTTGCCCGCCCATTTCCTTCTGCCCATCACATCTCTAGTGAGGACAGCATCTTGAAAGAGTTGCGAGAGGAATATTTGAATTTTTTAAGGGAATCTTGGATGCCCAGATCCATTTGTAGTCACATCCCCTCACATTTTTTTCTAGATAGTCATAGACAGACTTGGTTGTGAATTTACTCTTCTTCCCCAAAGCCCAGATTACCTCATCTGGTACATCTGATTGAGGCCAGGAGTCCACCACCACCCACAGTTCCCTCCATTGCTCCACTAGAGGTTGGTGAAGTCTCCTTCTAAAAAAGTCCCCATCAACTCCTTTTCTGAAATCTGAGACTATGATTTCTTTATCGTTGCATATATTGTATAACATAGGAAATTTATCACGTAAAGGAGGCTCATTATTGACAGGATCAACCCATAATCTGACCAAGTTGCTTGAATTAAGAATCACTTTTCTCCCAGCAAAGTAATTCTCTTTAACTTTCATAATGGCTTTCCATATGGGGGAATCGCCAAATTTACTTTTTACCGAGGCAACCGTATCTTTTTTGAAATATTTGGCCCGTATAACCTCTTGCCAAAGCCCCTGTTGGTTCTCTAACTTCCACCACCACTTGGTGAGGAGGCTAACATTTTGTTGATGCAAATCTTTCATGCCCAGGCCCCCTTTATTTTCCAATCTGCATATTCTGGACCACCTCACCAAATGGTAACGTTTTCGCCCATCATGTTCTTGCCAAAAAAAGTTTACAGTGTTTGTCTAGTTTTACGATCACCGTCTTCGGAAGAAGAAACATAGCCATGTAGTAATACACAATGCTCATGAGCGAGGAATTGAGTAATACCAGTCTCCCTCCCGAAGATGCTGCATTCCCAATCCAGGCCTCACATCACTTTAGGAATCGATCATCCATGAAATCCCATTCAAGGACGCGCAGTGTAGAGAAGCTAACTGGCACTCATAGGTATTTCATAGGAAAGTGTCCAATATTACAATTGAACAGTTCCACATAAAAGGCCAGCGTGTCCTCATCCCCCCCAACACAGAGGACCTCACTTTTAAGGAAGTTGATTTTTAAACTAGACATAAGTTCGAACATGTATAGAAGCAGTTTCAGGTTTACAGCAGCATTCTTATCATGTTCAAAACAAATGACAGTGTCATCTGCATACTGCAGGATAGCTACTCCCCCTTCAATCAAGTCAGGGGCAAGCCCAGTTAGGAGCTTTTCCTTTTGGGCATTACGTATCATCTTTGAGAGGGTCTCAACAGCTAGATTGAACAGGAAAGGAGAGTGGGGGTCACCTTGACGGACCCCTTTGTGGCTTTGGAAATAAGGTCCCACCTCATTATTTAGCTTAATGCTCATAGTGCCATTGTGCAAGATTTTTTTAACCTATCCGCACCAGGTTGGGCCAAAACCACGGCTACGATGGCACTCAAGGAGGAAGTCCCGGTTTTTCTTGTCGTAACCTTTTTCAAAGTCCAATTTTAAAACCACCCCAACTTTTTTCTTGACATGCGCATGATGCAACACCTCGTGAAGAGTGAGGATTCCATCCATTATGTTTCTGTGTTTAATGAATGCATTTTGGTGTCGACTAATTAGCTTATCAGCATAAACAGCAACCCTATTGTCAAGCACTTTAGTGATAAGTTTATAGGGGCACCGAAGTAAGCATATGGGGCGATATTGCTGGATTTTCTTAGCCCCATTCATCTTAGGAATCAGAGTGATCACACCATAGTTTAGGCGTGCAATATCTAAGGTGTTGTCATGGAAAGCTTTGAAAAGCCGCATTAGATCTCCACAAAATCTCAACAGTGTTTGTAGAATTCAACCGGGATGTTATCCGGTCCAGGGGCCCTGATGCTCTCCATACTAAACATGGCCTTTTTAACTTCCTCTTCCGTAAACTCGCTAGTGAGCAGGATGTTGTCTTCACTAGTAAGCTTTCCCCCCTCCACCCATGTATCAGGAGATAACTGGAATATATTTCCTCTGGCCGGTCCAAACAGCTCTTTATAATAGGAAGTAGCATGAGTTAGAAGATTTTTTGTGCCCTCAATCACCACTTCTCTGTCAGTCAGGGAGTGTATGGTGTTTTTTTTTATTTTTTTACCATTCGCAACACGATGGTAAAAAGCTGTGTTCTGATCCCCTTTTAGCAACCAACGTTCATTCGAATGTTCTAGCCAAAAGAGCTCTTCACCAGCAAGGATGTCATTAAGCTTGGCGCATAGGGTGGTTCTTTTTTCATACAACTCCGGTGTCAGGGGCTCACCCTCTTCTATCTTTTCAATCTCCTCTAATTCCTCTTTGATCTCGTTTTTCCTGTTTTGGGCATGGCCAAAAGAGTGAGAACCCCAACCCTTAAAGTATTTCTTGAGACGTTTCAGTTTAATGTTGAGGATATTGATTGGATCGCTAACGTTTACCGGCTGCTCCCAAATGTTCTTAGCTTTAACATAAAATTCCTTGTTCTTCAACCAGCTAAGCTCGAATCTAAACTCACGATTGTGAAGGGGGTTGTTTTTCACAGGGCTCGTGGATAGGAGCATCGGGTTGTGATCTGACACATCCCTAACCAGCTTGCGGACTGAGATAAGGGGAAAAATATCTTCCCAATCAAAGCTCATCAAAATTCTATCCAGCTTCTCTAACGTAGGATGCTTTTGACTGTTCGTCCAGGTATATTTACCTCCCCCCCATATCTATTTCTCGCAGGTTTAAGGAATGGGTAACTTCATTGAACTTATCCACATAGCGAGAGTGAGTCAGGTGTTTGTTTTTCTTGCTACTCTCTCTGAGAATGTTGAAGTCACCCCCACAATGTAAGGTAATCTAACCTGCGAGCATACCACTCTTAATTCTTCAAGGAATTCTTCTTTGTTATTCTCCCGTGGAGCCCCATATACGACTATGATGGCTCACGTGCATTTGTTTTTAACATCAAAAACACTAGCTTGAATGAGGTATTTTCCTATCGTCCAGGAAACAATATCCAAGGTTTCTTTTTTGATGCCACACAAAATGCCACCTGATTTGCCAACAGAGGGTACCTAGTTCCAGTTAAATCTCTCAAAGGGATCAATCTTTCTCAAATACTTAGGGGTAAACTTAGTTTTCTTAGTTTCTTGGAGGCCAATGAAATCTAGGGAATGATCTCTAATAATATCAGAGAAGCAGGTAGTCATCCCCTTCTTACCTGCCCCTCTGCAGTTCCAAAATATGCCATTCATTTTTTTTCTTTTTGCCCCCCTCTTGGTAACTCTACTAGGAAGCTGAGTAGAGTTACCATTGTCATCTTGCAAGGAAATCTCTCCTCTTTGACTTCTAGTTATAGGTCTAGCAATGACCACATTAACCTTTCTCTCTCTTTTCTTTTTAGATCGAACAAAAGTAAATTTATCA
>NC_057794.1:34469815-34473717 GCF_018294505.1 Triticum aestivum
GCAGGATTGATATGATTATCATTCATACTATCCTTATTTCTACATTTCTCCAGTTCCCTAATAATATCCACGCTTTCAAAATCAGCATCAGGGATATTCACACCCATCTTGATAGCTATAATAATAAGCTCAAGATCATTTAAAGCATCGAAAGAGTTGGGGTTTTTGGGGGTACCTTCTATGTCTCTCTCCTTAGCTGCTGCCATGGCTTTTTCTTCCACCTTCTCCATCGTGTTCTGCACATTGCGTAGGCTGAAACGCAGATTCGCTTCAGTAACTAGAGGGAGTGTAGGGATCACCTCATTTTCCACTCCAGTCTCAGGTTACTCGACCATGTAATTAGTGATAACTTTCAGGTTTGCATCATTTATGGTATCCACCTCCACAACCTGAGGTAGAGATTTAACCACATCAGAATAAGATTTTTTCTCACTCACACATAAAACATTAGTAGGTCTCTCAACACATGTACTTACTTTTTCACCATGCTCCAATTCATGAGCCATGGTTTACAGGAGTAAAGTAGTGTGCAATGAATCAGCCGATTCCACACTCTCCTGCGAATCCCGAATGGGGTCAGTTTTTCCCCCTAGGGAATGTGAGAAGATTTTCCCCCAAGCCCAGTAGGTAAACCACCATGCGTAGCTCCGGGGTTCGACTGAGAGGTAGATCCAATGTTGTTTTTCTTCTCATAACCAAAAGACATATGAGCTGCATTTTTTTCTCTATCAGGGTCTCTCACCAGAACATGATCAACTTCATAATAGAAATCATAAAAGTGTCCACCCAGAACAGCTTCAGCAACCACAGGTATTTCATCAACATTTCTGCATCCCAACCGCACCCGAGCATAGGATGGGCGGTGCAATGTAGCAGCATTAATCTCCATCGGAACCCCCACTAACGATGCAACATAAGCAAGGTTTCTTTCGCTTCTCTTATCTAACGGGACATTGCTAATTCTCACCCAAGCTACTTCCATCACACCTTTTGCCCCAATGGCTGACGACCACTGCTTGGCGTGAATAACAGCCCCACTAGTTTTCAGAGCCACTTTTCCCACATAACAGATCTGTGCAACAGCTCTAGGGTTAGGAAAATGCACCACAAATACCTCTGGACCTATAGCATGTGCAGAACAACGCCAACCCGTAGCCAGATAATCATTTAGATCTAGTTCCATTTGCCGAGTAGAGGTCTCCCCCTCAACAATGGTGACCACAATGTTGTGGGTTTTCTCTTTCTGCTGGTTTGCTGTGCATGAATCATGAATGTAGTAAAATCCCTGACCCTTATATTGAAATGCATACATCGGGGATATACATTCCTAATAAGGCAAAAATTCCACACACAGAGATGCTAGGTGACCCAACTTGCTACATCTTTCACATAATGCTTGAGGGCAACGAGTAGGAGGATGCTCATATGATTTGCAAATAGGACATGCCCCTGGTTTTTTGGAGAAAGGCACCCGAGCAGGGTTTTTCCCCCGAGGACGACGCTGCGGAGATGTCATCTATTTCCCAGCCACGGTATCATCCGATCCCACGACTGCCTGGGTCTTCTGCACCCAGACCCCACCGTCCTGGATCTCGCGGTGCTTCATTGCCGCCGCTTCGTCCCAGCGCGAAGAGTCCCCCGAGGCCGGCGCGGTGTTAGATGAAGATCCGCCACCGGCCTCGCGCCTCCATGAGAACTTGTTGCACTCACCCCCACGGCTGATGCCGCGGACAGCGATCTGCCCCGCCCTGCGGCCCGCGCGGCCCGTGCCTCCCGCGGAAGTCCTGCCCTGCATCCACCGCCATGGTAGGTGATGCAGCGACCGCCGCGAACGAACGGGGATCTCCACCCACCTTGCCCTCCCACCACTCGAACGACTCCGACTTCCTGGATCTATGGTTTTCCGCCGCTACCCAGAAGTGGGAGAAGGCGATATCTAGGTCAAGAATCGGACGAGGCAGGGGATTTATACCAGCGGCTGCGAATGGAGGCTCGGATTTGTGCCCACGTGTCGCCTATCCGCCATTGGCGGGCGGTGGGTGGGGCTCGGGTCCGCCCCGACTCGGTCTGGCATGCTCGCCTGGTGGCCCGCTCGACTCCCGTGTACCGCTCCTTGTGTCGGGCCCTGCGCCGCGTCTGCTAGCGCCGCCGGGAGCCGATCCCGCACCTTCGCAAAGTGGCACGGTAGCGAGATGATGTCGACAATGTCGACGTGTTCTCCCATGCGGAGAAAACGTGCGTCGATCGTGACCCCGCACCCATCGATCAAGACGAGGCAGAGAGCATCCCGCCGGAGAATCAGAATGCCGTCATGGAACGCGAGCGTACGCGTCTGCAAGTCGGCGGCGAATGAGACGTGCCAACTCTCGTCGGGCATATCGCCACGCGAGTCGCGAGAGCACGCCATCCTGCTGCCTCAACTGCTAAAGCTTTTGAAGATGTCTGTTATCCAGCTGAACTTCTGTGCGTGCCTATATCATGGATTTTTTGTGCACGGTGCACCGGTTGCACAGGATACGCACTCGCCTCTGACCTGTTGGCCGCTCCACAGCCACCCACCAGTTCCAAAGGGAATCCAGCTGTAGGTCCTCGTCCTCGGCCTGCCCGACGAGCAGCATGTGATCTTGATGACCATTCATCCGTGGAAATCCAGCCCGTGAAATGGCCACTCCCTCAGAGTCCCCATCCACCAGTTTCGACATGGAAATGGAACGAAATAATGGACCTGGGTGGGTGGCAACGTGTAATGAGCCACTGCTCTGCTCTGCACTACCACGAGACCGGGGGAGGTGTCAACTGGGTGGGAGGGCAGCAACTGAATGCGGTGCGCAAATGCGTTTGTGAAGCCCACGACTAAACACCCAATAATTCCAGCCCGTGAAATTCCTACTCTCCACTCCACTGCTTTTGGAATCGAATGAATTTATTGGACCTGCATGGCTGGGTGCAGTATGGCTGGCTGTATGGGTAAGCAAGTAAATTCAGAAGAACACTACTAGTAGTACGTTTGTTAAGCCCACGACTTAAACACCGACAAATCTGCCGTCCGCCTATATAAACCCCACAGCCACAGGCCACACTGCTTCTCACTGGTGCCCATTCTCCTCCATTCGCTTTGCTAGCTAGCTAACAGAGTCCCCCGTCGCAGCAGCAACATCAGGATAGCTTTGCTAGCTAGCTCGGTCCAGTACGTCGTCTCGGGTGAGCCAGAGCAGATCGATGGCGCTCTCTCGTCGCATGGCCGCGTCCGCCCTCCTCCTGCTGGTCCTCCTCGTCGCCACAGGTACGCCCGGCCTCCCAGCCTCTCACTCTTCCCACCAACCGAGCTGTGGTTTGCTCCGTGGATGATGCTTAGTTGCTTACTCCCTCCTACCGTGGTTTGGTTGATGTGCATGCAGAGATGGGGACGACGACGACCAAGGTGGCGGAGGCGCGGGACTGCCTGTCGCAGAGCTTCAAGTTCAAGGGTGCGTGTCTCAGCAGCAGCAACTGCGCCGCCGTCTGCCGCACCGAGAAGTTCCCTGACGGCGAGTGCCACAGGCAGCACTTGGAGCGCAAGTGCTTCTGCAAGAGGCCCTGCTAGTTCGCCCGCGCGCCGGCCCCGCCCTGCCGGCCAGCACCGAGACGTCCCATGCTAGCTCGATCATCCGTGCCGTTAGCTTATATTTGTTCCGTTCGCCACTGCGTCCACGTTCGTCGCTACTTGTTCGTGTGTCCCGCTCGGCTCGGTAGAACTAATAAAGTAGAGAACCAATCGGGGTCTCGCTAGTTTAGTTCGCTGTGCGTCCTGTTCGTTGTCACCTGATTTGTGCGTGGCGATGTACTCCATTCAGTAATAAATATGGTCGTTGTTTCAGCATGGATGGACGTGTGCAATCTCTCTCTCTCTCTCTCTCTCTCTC
>NC_057794.1:34474050-34477988 GCF_018294505.1 Triticum aestivum
GTTTGTTATCTTCAAAGAGAAATGCTACTACTATTACTGTGACGAGATCTCTTACTGTGACTACTCCATATTAACGTGACAAGATGAATTGGACGTTGCCTTCCTGCACACTACAACACGCATTCATTCCTTTGTTTCTAAACAAGACTGAAAATGTTGAATGGAGCTCGGCCTCCATGGAGGCCGAACTTGAGATGATCAAAAAGTCATATTTGTACGTTCTAATTTTTTCAAAAATAATAATTAGAGGCATAAGTACAAGTGTGTCGATTTTCATGACAAAATACATTAAAATGAGTACTATACACACAAGAAAAAAAATCTTCGCCTTGTTAGTACAAGCACTATTCATCGTCAAAGTCCATGATTTGTTTTGCACAACTCGCATTTCAAGGTATTTCATCTTGAAATTTTACACACATATACACGACATACTTATATACTTGCACATTTTTTAAGATTTTTTTTAAAACTTACCAGTTTGAATTTTGTATTTTTCAAAAAACAATTGGCCTCCATGGAGGCCGAGCTCTAAAATGCCCTACTCAAACAAGACCTTCTATGTAATACATTAGCAATTCATTTATCTGGTATCATGTTTGATCTATAGCTTTCTTCCTTTATACAACCTTGTGAGCCATCAAGCCAGCCATGCTTTTTTCAGACTGAAATGTCTATATCATACAAACACCGTTCAGGTTGGTTCTCCCGAGTATTGATTTATATTAGTACAAAATTCTATTCGCATGATTGGTGCATTGAATGAATGTAGGTCTCGAGTTAAAAACCAAAGCTCGTGACTTGCTCGAACTCACCGAGTTTTAATCTAAGCTCATTAATAGAACGAGTTTAACGAGCCAAGTTAATGAGTTACTCATTTAATCGTTAAGCTTGCTAATTAGAAGGCACATTAGATAAGCCAAAGTGCATTGGTGGACATAGTGACACGCAAGGTCTATATCTTCACCATCCACTACGCCGTGATTCGTGGTGTATTTAGGCTGCTTGCAGTGGCGGAGCTTAGTGGAGAGCAACCTGGGCCATTGCCCCCCCAGCCCATGAGAAAACTAGCATATATCCCCTAGTATTCAGCCCATATGCTCAGTTAAAATCAGCCTAAACTCATATTTCTTGCCCCTCCAGCCCATTTGCCCCTCCATAAAATCAGCCCAAGCTCCGCCACTGGCTGCTTGTAATGGGTAGTATCATAACTTAGTATCATGCATATGATACTAGTGTGTGATACTACCTCCATAATGCATAGTATCATGTACTAGTATCATAGATGACTTTATTTATTTTCATGCATGACACATAGTAGCATTGCATTTATTATGATACGGTATCATGATATGATACTCAACCATCTCTTTCTTCATTTAATTCTATGCCACATCATCAAAATTGGCTACTTGGCATGCATAATACTAACTATGATACTCCCATTACGACCAGCCTCATACTACTCGTCGCGTATATGCATATCTTAGGATGAAGTATACCTATATAAACGACTTGTATTCCGAGCGTCAATTAGTGACCACGGCCCATCGGGCTGACGGTAGGAGTTATCTCTCATTTATTTGGAAAGGATGCCATCACCGATGTGCATTTTCTCGCCAATCCATCTCCACCCCGCATCTCCTCCTATACTAGTCCCTCCTCTAGTTCTTGTAGTGTGTTCATGTGCTCCTCCTTATCTAATTATCTCTTTCATTATGTTTCTATTTTTTTTCAAAAAGGAGGATTACCCCCAGCTTCATTCTGTTTCTATACCTTTCGACCCTTGGGTTTCCAAGCTACCGTTGAAGAACACACTTCGTTGCCTATCGGAGCAGGTCGGCTTCGCAACCTTATGCACATGGTTGTTGAGAACGTGAAACATCGAAATCTCCTGGTTCATTGCCACCATGAGTGGACCTCTCACTTTCCACCTCTCCCCAAATTACGTGCTCCATAAAGTATCATCTCAAACTCCGCACTTCCAGAACCTCCCTGCCATCAACATGAATCCATTTTTGCCCTTTGCACGCTCCATTATCTGCTAATGATGCCACATCGAGTTTGACGTGTGGGAAAGAGGTAAAGGAAGGGGATGTGCCTGAGGTTGAGGATGGCGAGTCCATGGATAAAAGTATTACTAGGGCCCGTATAAGAGCATGCATTAAGTGCATTGGTACCACGCTGTTGACTAAGCAGAGTTATAGTCTCGTTTTGTGTTGAGCAACTTGCCAACGACAACCTTTGTTACGAAGAATATTTGGAGATGATCACCTGTCCCACCAACTTTCTCCAGCCGTAACATTAGCTGCATTTAATATATTCTACTATTGATTATGGGTTAATGTTTGGGTCCAAATTCTACGCAAAAAAATATATACTCTAAATGTTGGTTCTTGTTGTTTTTTTAGACTCGACATGTGTTAATGTTTAAGTAGCACTCCTGTGAGCATACAATTTTTTTTTTGCGGGGAGAAAGGATGTTTTATTCCACAACGAGAGGGTTACAATCACGAGACACCAATTTCTCACACCATGGAGGAATTGAGTTCAACCATACCGCAGTACCAGCTTCAGTGCGGCTATAGTGTGCCAATTGATGTGCTACCCTATTTTGATATCTGCTAACTTTTAGAGGAACAAACTTCCTGACTACCAAATGAGCTTTAATCTCAGCAACAAGATGACCATAGGCCGACCTGGAGAGATTGTCGCTCGAGAGAATGGCCAGAGCATTTAAAGAGTCTGATTGAACAATCACTGGGCAGTCCGAATGCTGAATGGCCAGTGCCATACCCTGTATAATAGCATGAATTTCCACTTCCAGGGCATCATTACAGTGGAAAATGTATCTGTATACCGCAAAAATCATAGATCCGTTCTTTCGGCGAAGCACCATGCCAATCGAAGCGCGACCATCCTGGCACGAGAATGAACCGTCTACCGACAACGCAACCCATCCCATAGGCGGAGGAGGCCAAGGCGTGGGGGATTCTATAGTTTTTACGCACTTTGGTCGACTGTCCTCGTACAACGGCATCTTCCCTTTGATGATTTCCTCCATGCTATAGTTCCTTACCAAATTTAGTGACATATAATAACTGTCAAGATAATCTACAGTTACCTCAACTGAGGTCTCATTCTTCCCATGAGTTATACAGTTGGGCGCTCATAATCTTGACGTACAGAGTTACTTGATTTGGTAATACAAAACCTAGTCTAAAAAGGCACCAAGCCACCAACAATGGTCAAGAGGAAAACAAAATCAAATGCGATCGTAATCACATGAGACCACACTGGCATTGTGTGAACTATTAAGACGTGGCACCCAACTGTTCATTTAAACACACTGTACCACTCTATCTGCAACATTTATTAGTACCTCCCTCCTGCATATAACTACTTCAGACTTATATTTAAGCAAGAGGACAAACACGTATGCGTAAAAAAAATTATGAGACATGGGCCACGCCTGGACGTTATTTCGTGTGCTTATTATCAGGTTTACACGTCAAGCTCATGGCCAGTATTCCTAAAATCCCTATATTATTAAACCTGAATCTCAGTGCTTGAGCCCGCGGTCCATCATCCGGCGTCCAACGGAACCATACCCCAAAATATCTGCCTCCATTAGATAAGAACCAATATTGTTGTCATTTACGGTGTGCGCCATGTGCCCCTTTGTTGTAAAATTACTGACTGTTATGATTTGCGAATAAAAATAGATATTGCATACACAATACATACTGCATGGATCTGGTTCTCATCACAAGGAGTGACTGGACAGGCATGGAAAATGTTGGCAGAAGAAGAAACCATTCATTTCAGCAGGTAGCATACATCAGGCTCGTTTTGCCTTTTTAGGACCCAGCGCTATATTCATTGCATACAGTAACAGCAGGCCCGTGAGTGTTGCTTGCGACCTTGATGGACGCTCC